>NW_028280765.1:1407500-1630043 GCF_059751285.1 Brachycentrus maculatus
GAATCCTTTGTTATAGTGATTCGAAAAACAAATTGTAATATTTACTACTATTACTTTTAATCCATTTCTATCATAAAGCTCAATCGTGGGCCAATATGATTCGACCGCAGTGTATGCATGCGTCATTCCATTTTAAAAACGACTTTTCAAACTGAAATAATTTATAAATTGAATCGCTATATTCTGTCTGAGTTGAACCAGCTTTGTTTTTAAATCATTAAAGGTATTAACTTTTTTCTTGTTGTAAATATTGTAAAAAAACAATTTAAATTCTTCTTCTTCTTTTAACCTTTATCCGCACCCAATAGTGCATAGGGCTCTGCATCGAATCGACGTTGTTATCTCGATCCAGGGTAATATTAAATAAATACTAGAGTGTAAAATCACTAATATTTATTTTCTCCCCCCCCCCCCTTGGTAATCGAACCCGGGGCCTCCAGCACAGTAGTTAAACACGCTAACCATTACACTACAGAGGCTGACAGTTTGTAGTAAATAGTTTTAATACAAATACGTAATACATAATATCCTCTGTTGATAGGAATCTGAATTATATGTATATGAATTTCTAAAAATATGAGATAAAAATACATCACTTACAACAGATTATTGTTTCTAAAACTTCCAGCAAATCTAAGAAAATATTAATTGTTGAAAATCTTTCAAAATTGCCCCTTTTATTATTCAATATTCAATATGGTAAGAATACTCCCTTCTAACACAAACGGTCTTGTAGTTTCGTAGAGTCAGCAATTGTCAGGAATCGAAATAAAGATAAATGATGAATGTAGAAGAGGTGAAGATAGACAGACTGGGGTGGGGAGCTCTCCTCTCTGCCACCCCTGCGGGGAAATGCCACGATGTTTAGTTAGGTAGCACAAAATCTTCGATATAACCAACTAATTATTTGTTCATATTTGTATCTATACTGTACTTGTACATTGTACTGCGTAACAAAAAATTTAATGAAAAATTGAAAACGTGATATTTATTTTCTTTAGGTACTAAAAATTTATTCTTAACATCTTATTAAAAAATATTATTTTATGACGACGGAAATTCTACAAGGAATTTTAATATTCAAGGCAATGCAATATAAGAAGGATTTTTGTAAAAAAGCTTAAATCGTTTACGAATCTGAACCCTAAATTAAAATATCTTTTTTCAAACCTCTTTTAGTAATTTATATTATCATGTAACTTAAGTAGATCCCATGCAATGGTCAGTTTCATGCTGTAAAAAAATTTGGAATCCTGAAATAAGAGTGCCTCAAAATTTTAAAATACGGAGTTCTATGAAAATGAAAAAACAAAAGCTTTTGATATTTTCCTAATTTCTCGGTACTGATTATGAAAATTTCTTTGGAGTTTTTGTAATTCTTTGCCATTATAAACACAAGGTTTCAGAAAATTCTTTAATTTTATACGAAAACTTTGAATGCCTCTCATTTGTTAGGCATTCTTATTACTGTCTTGTTATCCTTTTATTTCATTTCACGAGTGCTCTCCAAAATGATACAAAGTTAAGGCTGTACAAAATATTTATAAAATTTCACTGAGTATTTATAAAATACACTTCCGCTTTTCATCATTTAAAAAAATATAAATCTGTCATCATTTTACGAAATTATTAAAAATAGATAGTCCTAAAACCAAAAATTAGTTTTTTTTGTCTCAATTTGATATTGAACATGCATCATTTTTCCCTTTTTATATGAAGGAAGTTTGAGCATACCAGGGCTTACGACCTGCCGTTTGCAGCATTACACAAATGTATAAAGTGATCGCTTAAGCCAGCCAAATGCCGCTGGTATGCTGGTACTGAAAATGACATCTCATCCGATAGGAAAATCCTATGTCCGATATAATAAACTATGTTAATATTTTCGTTAATTGATTCGGCAGTCACTTTGTGGTATAATCTATCCATTTTTAATTAAATTTTTACTTAGTAAATATTAATATTGTTAATAATAGTTGACGTTTGTTTGCCCAAACTGGGAGGAAGCATCTATGGTTTTTTTAACCAGCCAAATACCAGGTCCTAAGCCCTGGAATGCTTGGAACTCTATCTTATTCTTTATATAAAATGCGATACATACTTTATATTATTTGTACATATTGATAAATCATTAATCGGGTGAAAAATCTGGTGTCTGAATATGATCATGTTTTTAATGTCTTTATAGCCTAGCCTACCTTTGGAAAAATCTTTGCTATCGTACTATTGTAACGTTATCGTATGAAATATGTAATTGATATGTTCAGGTATCGAGGACTTGGTTTAACATCTATTGAGGGGATATAATATATAAAATATTACGTCCTGAAGGCTTCTCGCATTTGAGAACATATGAGATGTAGTTAATTCAATTACTTTGATCCAATCAGTATCAGCGCTGCTAGTATTAGGTAGGAACTAGGGTAAAAAGAAGTCATATTTTGATCGGACTAAGAATATTATACCAACATGTGGTTGTATTGGCGTTATCAACGTGGTCTACTCAATAAAAAAACTATTTTTCCAGTGACTTTTTTTTTTTCATTCTACTTTTTAGTTTCCAAACATGTAGAAGTATGACGTCTTAAAGATGGTGGCTATTGAAATCACATTTTGTGAACAATCTCAATTATTTATCTGTTTTTTCTTCTTTTTACACTCATCGCACCCCATGGAGCATAGAGCACTATATAGAATTAATGCAATGTTATGTTGATCGTTAATTATATGAAGGTAAAATGATGCTTCAGGTACCAGTCCAAGATAATAAAAATAAATGTTACAGTAAAAATAATCCAATTTTTTTTGAACCACCTGGGAATCAAACCTGAGACCTCCAGTATGGTAATCAAAGGATTACACTATAAAGGTGGACAAAATCTACTTAACTGACTTATAAAATGTAAATGCTTACACGTTTAACAAGCTTTGTAAGTTTTATGTAAGTTTTATTTAAAAAAGGATATTAATTTTCTTGTATTTAAAATCTAAATGTTATAAAAATTAATAAAATGAAAAGTATATTTTCTATTAGTATATGTCAGTATGAACTCAAGTAAAGCACTTACATTCTAAGCTTCAGGTTATTTGTTAAGACAGAGATAATTCTGTCTCCCAGAGCCCAATATGTAGTCTACATGAATAATTTTCATATTTCATTTTCAATAGATTACCATACTTTTGAATTTACCGTTTTATTGCTAAAAACCGATCTCAATTCTAGCATTCGATTAATCTTGCTAGAGATAAATAATCCTCTTGATTATAATTTGAAAAAAAAAATCTATAAAACTGATTCCGACTTTCACAGTTTGTGTATTTTATAAAATACAGAGTCGAAAAATATTTTTGTCAAAATAGATAAAATATTATTCTTCCATTGCTCTTTTTATACGATTCTGGTTTTTGTTCGGTTATACAGTACTGTGTACACAATGAAAAAAAAGTTGTTTAAGATCTGTTTGGAGAGATAATTTAATGGATTTACATATATATTTCTTTGTGCGAAAATAAGACCATTCATTTCTTGTGATGTTATCTAAAATTCAACAAAAATTTGCATACTTTTTGTAACTGATGATTCACATGAATATTTATTTTAAATTTCTAAAATATTCTATTTTTATTTCTTCTACGTAACTCACAGTAGTGAATAGTAGTAATATTAAACATTGTGGTTAATTGATATTTTGAATCTTTAATACATGTTTAAACATTATTGTTATGAAATTTCAGAATTTTATGTAATTTTAATCGACTCATCTCTCAGTGACGAATGACACTGAAATATTTTGGAATCATTTTTGAGTGATTGGGAATCATTATATACAAGTATGTACAAACATATACATATTTTGATTTTTTTTTTAGTATGAATAAGATAACTTTTTTTTACTGCTTTTAACTATTTTTTTAATTCTGCAATTTTTTATTTGAAATATATTTTCCAATTTCAACGTTTTTCGATACACTTAGAATTCCCATTTCAAAAGTGTTCATATCAAATGAGTATAACTTCTATAAATTTATTTATATTTTATGTCGAATATTTTCACCTCTAATTGACGTTCATTCATAATAACTCTAGGAAATCGTCCATTTGTAATTTTTCCCCAAATTTTATTTCACATGATGCTTTGAGAGTACAAAATCCTTTTAAGTGTGTCCAAATATTTGTTCGCGAATGCTGGAATTTTTTCCACTTAGGATTCATTCATATCAAAAATACCATAAAAATATTTCACGTTAAAATTATTGTATTTTACTAATTGCTAGCCTGATTCGATCTATGTAAAATAAAAATGAGTTGTCCACCCCAAAACCATTTATAAAAGTTTGACCACAAAAATAATACGAAACATTATCTCTAATCTCTGTATTGGTTTTATTAGTACATATTATGACAGGTGGCGTGGCGTTCAAATTTAATTTATATTCAATCGGTATGGGTGTTTAAGCCCTTACTATTGACAAGCCTCTTTTTAAAATAAATATATATATATATATATATATATATATATATATATATATATATATATATATATATATATATATATATATATATATATATATATATAAATATATATGTATATATAAATATATATATATAAATATATATATATATTAATATATATATATATATATATATATATATATATATATATATATATATATATATATATATATATATAAATATATATGTATATATAAATATATATATATAAATATATATATATATATATTAATATATATATATATATATATATATATATATATATATATATATATATATATATATATATATATATATATATATATATATATATATATATATATATATATATATATATATATATATATATATATATATATATATATATATATATATATATATATATATATATATATATATATATATATATATATATATATATATATATATATATATATATATATATATATATATATATATATATATATATATATATATATTTATATATATATATATATATATATATATATATATATATATATATATAACAAGTCTTTTATTTTAAGATTCATCGTATAAAACAAAATACATAATTATTTTGAAAATTTTGGAAAATATCAAGTATCTATCTGATTAAGCCTCTGAATTTTGATTCAAAGGAAAGCGGTTCTCGATAAATTGATAACTTTGATATAACATCGATTGAGGTTTGAGCATTAATTTGACTGAGTATCGTCCCTCAGAGGATTTATATCACTTCATTACTTTATGAATCTCTCCCTTGCGAATTTACTGAAATAGATGTAGGTACGTACCCCTTATTCGAGAGAGAAAGCTGCAGGAAAAGTCGAGTATGTGTTAGTTTCTTTGATAACTCTCAAACCACTAGTAAAAGGTTTCGTGTCGGATTTGTAATATAATACTCTCAACCAAATCTTTGCTTATGAAACGATTGTTACATTCATTAAATTATATAATGAAATCAAAACTACTTGTTAACGAAAATAAAAATACACAAATGATAAAAAAAACAGCAGAAGGCATCAATTTAAGGGGTTTTTAAAGAACAACCACAGTGGGTACATCGGGGACTGTATCTATCCTGCTGTCTTATGATCTCGTTTATTTAGTTTCGGATGCGCTGCCAAAAATCTATGATTGATGGAGTAGTGCAGGTAAATAGTTCACACGTCCAACCATAAGGTTTTTTTTGTTCAGAGTAACCGACTTAGTGAAGGCTATAAACTATATTTGAATTACAATGAATTATAACATAAAATAAATCACCCTAGAATGGTACCTAAGCGCAGGACAACTAACCTTGCATTCACGATTTTTAAGATTCAGATAACTTTTTTTTTTTGGTTTTTCGTAAATCATTTGTAAAAGGTGATAAGTTGTCTGTGTGTGTCTCCAGACATACTGAAAAAAAAGTAATGGCCTCATTTTGTCCTTCTTATTCTTATCCGAACATAATGGTGCATAGAACACTGCGTGATAATTGACGTAGTTATATCTTGGTCGTTACTTACATGGAAGCGAGTTGATATCATTCCTGCGCTTCAGACCGGGTAATATTATATAAATATATTAGTGAAAAATCACCAATATTTATTTTGACCTCTTACCAGGAATCGAACCCGGGCCTGTATCTCGGTGGATATCATTTCACTACGGAGGTGGATAATGTTAGTAATTTAATATTAATAAAAAAAAGAGAAATATTTGTGTTTTTATTATTTACACAAATATTTCAATTTCATATTATTTCTGTAAGCCTAAGCGGCTCATTATAAAAAATAGGTATCAAATCGTGGTAGAGTGGGTTCGAACCGAGAAACTCTGACTTAAGAGTCCGTGACACTGACCACGGGACCACAACCCGACACATTTATCACTCCCCGTTTTTGATTGACAGCCATTTTTGTCTCGGCGCTTTCAATAATTTACGCATATTATCATATACGTACTTACAGTTTGATAATATCCTTTGTTTCTTTATTTGTATAAATTTTCGCTTTTTGTATTTTAAAAGTCTATTTTAGTGAGTAAAACTCAAGTGTTAATTTCAAATAATAAAAAGAAATAATAAATATTCAATAATTAAAATTTAACTTTGTTTTAAAATCACTATAAATATTTTATTTTAACTTAATTATAATGTCTACCGGTTTCAAAGCTAACCGTTTCTTTATCAAGACTGCAGTCTTGATAAAGAAGCGGTTAGCTTCGAGACCGTTAGACATTATAATTAAGTTAAAATAAAATATTCATAGTGATTTTAAAACAGAGTTACAGTTTAATTATAAAATGGAAAATCACAAAGTTAGTACTTCAAATATTAATTATAATAAATATTTAATTTTATAAAATGATAAACATTTAAAAAAATTATGTATTTTCTCCTGAAGGTTAAATCGGAGTAGGCTGACCTGTGACGTTTTCGAATCACAAAATTCTATTGAATTATTTCCGAATTAATCCATTTATCCCCGTGTCAGTCTTAGGGTTAGTCCAACTAACTTAATTACTTTCTCATCGGATATCGACAGATTCATCACTCATATAATATTATTAAGAGAGATTTCTCTCGTCTTTCCCTTAAACATATAGATAATCATGCGATGGATAGTTTACGATTTTTTATTTTCCACAATAATGCGTATCTGTTTACATTTAAATAAAAAAAAAGTAGTTGCTTTCAAATTTCAGTATCAAAGAAGGATGTGAATAAAAAGCTCTATGCAAACTATAAATTTGCAATATTAAAATCTTTATTAATATTCTTTATATTAAAAACGAGTACCAAGTATTTTTCAATAATAATGACACTTGAAAAAGTAATATGAATTTAAAAGTTGACAAACTTACGATATTATGAAAAATCTTCAAATTTAATAGTCCTTTGTCAAAAGTTCATAAACACCTTTTTTACTGCTTTCAACATTTCTTTTAACCCTTAAATGTAGATAAAGAACTTCTTTTTTACCCTAAAGTTTTTCTTACATTTTACTTCATTAAAAACTTTTTTCCAAAAAAAGATTACATTTTTATTGGCAGGCAAACTTATTTAAAGTGCCTCATTTTTCGTAACATTTTTTGATATGTCATGTTTTTTGACAATTAAGGTATTTTTCACATTTACCACCATGTATATAGTATTCATACTTTCATAACTTGATTAGAGTATAGAAATGATTTCTTTGTCTTCATGAATTTGAAAATAAAATTGATACTGCGTCGCACCAACGCGGTACCCTATGCACCACTGAGTACGGATAGGGGTAAAATAATAAATACATACTTCAAAATTAAACAACCTCAAAACATCTATTATGAAATTAAGTGATTTGAAACAGTAATTTTATAGGTAATTAACAAAAAATATACCAATAGATTTTTTAATAATACTTTTGTTAAAAAAATCTAGTCGTTAAACGTACTTCAATATAAAAAAGATATTTTAAATTAAATTTATTACGCTATTATTGCACAATAAAATAAAAACGACTGTGAAAAAATGAATGTACCTTCATTCGAGGTTACCAAATTATAAAACACTTTTCGTATTTCTATTGTGAGGAATCATGAGGGATTTTTAACCCTTTCAATCGGTCTGTCGGTAAACTCAACTTAAGAATTTGCATTCCTTTGCACTTGATACAAAATATTACATGTATCCTAAAAACTTGATCGCTAACACATGGAGGAAAGGTGATCAACCCTCAGCTTTGGGTATCAGTCTAGATTAATATTGAGTAAATATCAGAGTGAAAAATTCACTTATATTTATTTGACCCCTTCCCTGGGAATTGAACCCGGAACCTCCTGTACGGTAGCCGAGCGTGATAACCATAACACTGCGAAGGCGGTATAAATGTAAGGTGAACAGTCTTGATGCGGATACCAGTTTAGGACAGCATTAAAAAAATATGAGAGAGAAAAACATTCTATTTTAACCTCCTGGGCGTCAAACCTGGGACGTCTATCATGGTAGATAAATGTGCCAACCACTACACTATGGAAGCTGATAACTAATGCATAAAAATACACTTCTCTTAAATAAACGCTTAAATGTATCAAATGTGTTTAGGATTTCATTATTACGTTTATAATATTATAAAATATAGATGGTTTGGACATGTGGAACGAATGAGTGAGGAAAGAACGGTAAAACAAATTGATGAAGCGAATATAGTTTGAAAAAGAAGCAGAGGAAGACTGAGGAAAACTTGAGACGATCAGGTATGTTAAATACATAAAAGCGGTCAGGTTTGGAGTCGAAATAATCGGCGGGTATGTATGAGGAGATGCGTGAACTTAGAAGAGGCGAAGAATGTTTGCAAAAACAGAGTGGTGTGGCGTTCTATTCTCTCTGCCTACTCTTACGGGAAAGCGGCGTGATAAAATATATTCTGCACTATGCTTTACCTGCGTAATACATAGCACATGTGAGTGTTCCCATCAAATCCAATATAGTTTGTATGTATGTGGCTTACTAAAACATGGTTGAATATGTCTGATTTGAACCATAAATGGTAAAGGTGGTGATAATTTTAGAAGTTATTCATATTCTAAATGTCAACATTTAATTTATTATATTAAAATCGAACGATGAAATGTCAACTTTTGATGAATATAAATCAATATATTATATATAATACATCATCTCCCACACACAGTTATACAAAGTTTATCGATTTACAGAATATTCTACCTCTGAGCTAAATAATAAAATTCAGGATTTTTTCCTAGAAATAACGAGGTACAAATGATGATATTTGTTCAATAAGAGTAGTTTTAACATTTACTAGTAGGAGGATTGGTTGGGAAGCTAAAAATAACTCATCTGTAGTCAACGGGTTGACTTGAATACGTCATCAATAAATTCAATTTTGTATTTGGCAAATTTAATAACATATTTGAGGCTCACAGGATTTGAGATGTACTCTTGTCCCGGCACGAAATTTATTTTCATTTCGTCACACGATTCAAAAGAAAAATTCACGTCAATTATGCTGACATTTTATTTGACATTTTGTCATTTTTTGAAGGAGTTCATTACTCACTTTTATCTTTAAAAGTCCTTATTAGAATTAAGTGTCTTAATCTGGAGATTCTCTTCCCTGTTAAGATTGCGTTTTAAATCTTTTCCTTGTAGATTTTTTTTGATCTTTTCATTCAACCTAACTTTCAAGAAGTTAATGAAGTCTTTTTTAAGAATTTAATATTAATGAACCAACTAACGAAATTATCCCATTTACACCTGAATGATTATTATTCTTGAGGAAATTATTTCCAAGTTATTTTAAGTGATTTTACCTCAACTGAACATTAAATTTCTAATGTAATAATAATTATTCATTTAATTTTAATTGTTGAGAGAAATCAACAGCACTACAAAAAATATAATAAAATTATTAGAATATTTTTTCCTTAGGGCCCTTGTACGTATTAATGTGTATAAATAACAAAAAAAAATAGGACTGTGGGTATGCAACATGCACTGCTCCTATTTTCCTAATACCGTATACTATTCCTCCTCCATTTCCTTTCTAACATAGTTATGATGCCTTTATCTGCGAAGTCTTAAATACATAAATTAAGTGTATTTATTCAAATATATTGAAACGTGTCCCACCTCATTCTCAGATCTGATTCAGAAGCATCTAGACTTCTTGACAGACCTTCTCTTGCAAAGCATTTTTTTATGAACTAATTTGCGAAATTTTTATAAATAGTGAACAAAATGGTATGGCGATTTTACTGTGAATTTACATTTAAAAGCTTTTAATCTCCCAGTTATTGCCAACATAAATAAATACAAGTTTGTGAAACCACCACCAAATTTTCTAGTGTACCGGGGTGTAGGCAGTGAAACGTTTTAGTATTTTATTTATTGTTTCGGCATTAACTTTGTGGTAAGACACGTAACAATGATTAAAGAAAACACTTGTTTTAAACCATTTGAGTTATATTAAAGACTACATGTTTCGGATGTTAAACTTCCATCATTCAGGTCTGTATGATAATTAAAATGTAAAATATAAAATTGTTCTATAAATAAGGAGAGGGTAAAGTTAGGGGGAGGGGTTAGTCTAGGGGCGGAGTTTGAAAACAAAGGAAAAATGGAAAGCAAAGGTGAAGAATTTTAACAGATGTAGTCTTTAATAAAACTCAAGTGGTAAAAACAAGTGTTTTCTTTAATCATTGAAACTGAATAATAATTGAAACTGAAAACTCGAAGCAAGATAAATTATATTAATTACGTACTTAATTTAAGTATGAAAGAGATAAGAAATATAGTAACCGTTTAGCGCCAAGGCAAGGTAGCGACGCTATCAAACCACAAAGTGTGTGGTTTGATTGCCATAATCACATTTGTGATACACATAAATGTGTTTGTGTGTTATGAATTATTAGGCGAAATTTGGAATTGTAGTCTTATGGAAATTAATAAGCGATTGCCAACAATTTCATTTGTTCGGGAATTGTATAGCTTTACATTTAAAAAGTATATTATAAAAAAATAGTTACAAAACAATAATAAACATTACATTACATTAACAAAAATAGTTACAACATTTTGAGTGTGTCCAAATACTTGTTCACAAAATCTGGATTATCTCCAATTACAATTCCAATTCTACATCTTTGATGAGATGTCAAAAAATAACAAAAATAGTTACTTTATTAAAATTAAACACTTAAATATACCACTTTAATGAGTTTTATTTTTATTTACAACTAGTTTCGAAAACGACAGATGTTATTGTGAGTGAAGATCTTATTGTGAGTGGGTTTCCTCTTTAATGTTCACACGTCGTATTTATACTTTCTGTGAGCTATAATGAGAGTGTGGTCAGCCCGCGGAGTGATCTGCTAGGGAGGCACCACACGCTTGTATGAAACCTACAGGACACGGGCCATATTGTGTATACATTGACGGTATTAATATTTTACGATGTACTGTATGCCCAAATAATTAAATACCTCGTTGTTGCGTATATTGTGTCGTTATTTATTTGTGCAGTGTACATCTGACCACCATCATAAAGCGGTTTAATCGACTTGTGAATAATAAAAGTATGCTCTAAAACATGGAAAAAAATACCATGATAAGAGTGTTAATTATTCATGATTTCATTTGTAAAGCAAGGGTCTACTATAGTTTTTTAGATTGTATTAATAAAATATTTTGAACACTACAAAAAGGTAGAGTAAAAAAAACACATGTATTTAATATTTAAAACCACATTTTTGATTTAATGGCATCCTCCTTAGCGTAACGTTTAGCACGTTTAGCTACCGTTTTGAGGCCCCGGGTTTAATTTCCAGAGGGGGGGGGGGTCAAAATAAATACTAGTGATGTTTCACGCTGGTATTTATTTAATATTACCCTGGACTGGTATATGAAGCGCAGGAATGGTCATCTTGCCTTCATTTAAGTTATCTTCAGGATAACACTGAGTAAATACGATGCAGTGCCCTATGCACCATTGGTGTGGATAAGAGTAAGAAAAAAGAAGAAGAAGATGTTTAATATAAAATTTATAACATCCAACATAAGCGATACTTTCGCTTTTGTGGCGTCGTTAACATATGGTGACTTTAGTTTTGATGTACCTACCCTAATTTCCCAATGAAAAAAGCACGCACAAACTAGGTCACACGGAAAAATAGACCCTCGACGAAAATTTTATCGATAAGGGACACCTGTTTGCTGTTGATACAATAGTGCGTTCTGGACAGGATTAAAAAAAAGCAAAATAAAAGGATTTGAAAGCGGTCGGATAGTATAAGCCGGGATGATGGGATGAGATTATAATCGGCTTGGTCGCCGTTTGTGAAAACATCAACAAGTCAGGTACGAACTTAAATTAGACAAAAACATTTTAAATCTAAATAAAGGGTTTATACAAATTGAATAGCTGAAGAAAAGCTACTGTAGATTTCGTTCTTATATGAATTGATATTATTCGTTATAATATTCAATTTCGTTCGTTATGATGTTATTTAAAAATACTCGTAATACAACATTTTGAGTGTGTTCAAATACTTGTTCACAAAATCTGGATTATCTCCAATTACGGGAGTTATTTTCATATTATAATTTCATATTATATTAATATGAAAATAACTCCTGTAATTGGAGATAATCCAGATTTTGTGAACAAGTATTTGGACACACTCAAAATGTTGTAAATAAATTATCTGGTCAAATTATAAGCTTAATAATAAAAATGAAAATGGTATTTTCTGGCGTTTCTCATGTGTGTGATTATAATCCGGGATTCGGATCTCACATACTAATATAAGAGTTTCTGCTTAATAAAAAGCTTCTTTACATCTCACCAATAGATGTCTGTAGTGAAGTTTTAGTGATTCACGAACAAGGTTTCTAAATTGGTTCATATATATAGAACTTCCAAGAATTTGAGTAGTGTGGTTGTCAATAATGGGTAGAATTGGTGAATGTTACACGTGTGTAAAGTGATCACTTAAACCAGCCTATGACGGTCGTAAGCCCCGTAAATGCCCAGACTTCCATATTCTCCTTCATCTTTGATGAGATGTCAAAAAATAATACTCGTAATAATATAACGAGCCTATATTTTATGAATACTTCAATGTATTTTAGATTTCTGAAAGACTTGCGTATCTTATATTACAAAATTATAAAGAAAATCAGTCTTTAAAAAGCCTTAAGCTATTGAGTGCTTTAAAATAATTGTGATGTATTTTTGTGTTCGACAAAAGATTTGTAACACTCAGGTGCTTTATTCATTCATTCATTGCCATTAGGTGTAATATGGATTTTATCGGTCTGAAATAATAATCTGCTTCCTTAGAATATATTTTTACACTTATTGACTAGTGCAGAAAAATGTAATTAGAGATTCATTTTAAAAATTATAACACATTTTCTTAATAATTTTTTCAAAAATATTTCTTATTAGTTTTACACTTTTTTCTGTTTTATATGATTTAATGTGATTAATATCATTTTGACAAATAGTTTGTGGGAAACGCTTCAAACCGTCTTTAACATACTGTTGGTTGAGAGCGGCACGCTTATGAGCGTTCTATTTGCTTACTTTTGTTGGTGCGAGATACGCCAAAAAATATTGTACGGATCGGAGTTGAGTTTACGGTAACTTGTGATTAGGTTGCTTGTGATTAGTATACGATTCTAATTATTATACTAATTACTGTCGAGATTGATGAAAAAACTACCCGCAAATAAGATGTATATAAAAAATATTTAGGTTAATAGCGTCAAAAATATTTGGTAATTTGGTAGTGTTTTTTCATTATTGTTTTAAGATACAACGAATTCAAAAATTTCTAATTTACGTTTAAAGTACAAAATTTTTGGTTTTATCAATCCATTTACGGGATTTACTTGATAGGCATACCAAATATAGATTAAGAAATAATCCGAGTTAGTAATTTAACTTCGTTGAGGAATCGATTAATAATATCAATGAACCTACCTAATCTAATAAACCGATCCCTTTTTGTCACAAAACTTGTACGCATTGGAAGTAGCTTGTCAAAACTTTCAAAAGTTGTTATAAGTTTTCTAACTTTTGCGATTTGTTTCCTCTTTCTTTTCTTATTTGATAGTACCTAATATATCCTTTATATTCCATTAATTTTCTTCAACATAAAACATTCTTTATCGTAAGCTCTTTCACTCGCGTCAATTATCGAACATCTAATATATGACACTTCGTGAGGGTCCATGCCTTATGCACCATTGGGTGCCAATATTGGTTTAAATCATTCTAATAAAAGTCCAAAAAATATTTAGGGTTATTGAAAATTCTGAGTGATTTCTAATAATTCTCGATTTTGTAATACTATTTAAGAGTCATAAATATAACAGCGTATTCGAAACGTTTTAACGTAAATATTTACTGATATCAAAAAAATTGTAAATGAGATAAATAAAGGTTTCTAAATATCATAATAATAATTTGAATAACGGACAAAATAATAAACTTTCAATGATAAAATGTAAATGTTGTTTTTCGAAAAATGTATAAATATTTATTTCTAATAACTTACTAACCATCACGACGTTTCTCAGTTAACATCATTTCCTTAAAAACCTTCCTTCCCAAAAAAGAAATTAGCTCTTGTGTTTGGAGAGGGGGTTATCTTGTTTAGTTTTTTTTGTGCGTAATATAGTCTATATTTTAACAACATTTTGAGTGTGTTCAAATACTTGTTCACAAATCTGGATAATCTTCAATTATAGGAGTTATTTATCATATTATTTTTTAATATTATATTGTAAAAAATAACAACAAAATGGTCTGGATATGTTTATAGTGTTTCTTAAGTTTCTTTCTTAGAGTGTTTGTGTCTTTTTATATTTATATTTTTTAAAGGGTATAAGTAATTTTATTGGTACCTACTGTCTTGTGGTGTATTTGGGGATTTTAAAATTAATTTTACATCTTTAGGATATGATTGTTTCGAGTTTTGAGTGCTTGTTTTCTTTAAGTTGATATATGATTGATTTTTTATAGATATTTTCAACTTTTTTTCAGGAGCTGCAGTTGAAGACTACATCCGTGGCCACGTTGGTTGGTGTGTCGGGGATAATAGCGGTCGTGCTGTGCGCCTCTCGGCTTCCCGCCTGGCTGGAGAGCGAGTTGGCGGCGCTGATTGCGGCGCTACTCACTGCCACCGCTCTGGGGGCGGCCGCGCTGCTACTGGCATCCAGTCACGCGCCTCTACCCCTGTTCGCCCTTATAGTGGTAAGAAAATACCATACATCGCTCACTCCTTTAAAGAACGCCATAAATCAAAATTCGACAATTTTCTGTTGTGTGTGTTTTCGGAATGTCCAGAAAACGTACTATGTCCCAGCAAAAGCGGCATATTTTTAACTTAATATCTACCCGCTACAGGGCAGAAAGTGTTGTTCTTGCATTTTGAAGAAAGGTTTGGTTTAATTATTTTTTTAATATACTAAATATTTTACAAATGAAGAAAAAACCTTCAGGTTTTACCTAAAAAGATCTGTTGCACAGAAAATTATTAATAAGTGACTTGATATTTATTTTTAATACATTGAATTATATTTTTCAATTTTAAAAACGTTCTCCTGATTTTTTTTTTTGATTTATGACGTTCTTGAAAGGAATGAGCGACATGTCTAGTACTTCTCATTCTTCAACAGCCTGATGTATGTAAAATAGAACACAGACAGGGATCTAAAATAAAAGAACTGAAAAAATACTTTATGGAAAGATATTTATGTTAGTGATTAATAATTAAACATTTTAGATGATTTACATAGCTCCATTTTCGTAAAAAACTACCTCAAGGGCGCTTATAATTTTTTTTAAAGAAAAACGTCGTCAATCGTCTTAGTCTGAAAGGAAGAAAGGGAAGCTGTCGTATTATTGCGCCTTCTTTTCAGTCTTCTAGGGCTGGAGCATGTTGGTTATATTTTAGTTATATTTTCTCTTTTTTCCCCTTAAACGTGGTTCTTACCTTATGTTTTTTTTATATGCCTTTTTACTGAACTCTTTACATTTTACCCAATATTTCTGGTTTGTTACTTTTTTAATCAGTTTAACAGTATTGTTTACCTTAATCCCGTGTCCCGAAATGAGTAACGGGAATATTATATAAGTTACTTATGTATGTAACATGTTTAAATAAATAAATATCCGGTGCTTGAGTAAGAGTTGCTTTTCATACAACTCAATGTGTCCCTCACCTGTTGATGCTTTTCCCCCTTTTCAGTTTTCAAGGATAACAGCTGGAGGCGCGTTGGTGAGGACCTATTTATGATATTTCATAAGGAGCTGTCACGAAAAGTGGTATCATATATGTTAAAAATAGTGAAGGGCATTGGTAATATAAACCAAGCTAGGACACAAAATACCGAACCCTTTTCAAGTGGAAGGTCTGTTGACGACAGTCAACAGTTCGGCTTTTCTTGAGGAATTTTATATAAATATTTGCAATCTATTTGTAAACTGAATAAAAAAGATCCATATTATTTACTACAAAATTGAAGAAAAAGTTACTTGAATTAAATTATTAGTTACAAAGTTTTCTGGAGCAAATTGCATTAATAAATATGGCTTATTTATGGAAATATCTGAAATGAGTGAACTTGGGAAGAGAGTCACTCATCCGGAGAGAGCCCTTAACTCCTATCCCGAAGTTTAATGGATTGGAAATTGTATACGAAATCCACAAATCCATTTAGCTCTTTGCCTTCACAGAAAAGTTCAGTTTACGATTTGACGTGAAGCACAATGGCAGAACTTTTAGTTGTTTTAATAACTGAAAAAATAGTAGCATTATTTCAGCCCGAAGCCGTTGGTGATACATCAGTGCGAGCTACCTCAAAAATAACAAAAAACCAGCAGTGCTAAAAACACACATTTCTTTTTCATTAGACAATTAAGTAGATTTTCATATTTTTACATGGTTACTCAAAATGAAAAGTACAAAATAATAATACTTGAAATTTCGGCTAACTTTATAGGTGTAAAATTTTAATTTTAGTACCACGGCGCCCTAAAGAAGTTCCCTGTATGCGTGTCAGAAACGACAATAAAAGATATTTTACCTTAAAAAAGTGTGTATTATATTTTTTTACCTCATTTCCGTAATTTAATATTTGAAAAATGCCCAGACTTCTATATTCTTCTTTATCTTTGATAAAATGTCAAAAAATGATATGAATGTTTTAAAAAATATTTTAAACATTGGAATTATGATGGATGTGAGGATTTTTGGACATGTTTCATTCTTGTTCGCTACATAATATAATACTTGACATCTAGATAAATGATCGACAATGGATAATCAAGACGGACGAAGTTCACAAAGGCTTTACAGCAAATTAAACAATGGCAAATATAGTATTCACACCTCTGTCCTTTATGAATGTTTTGTATTAATGTATAAAATATTTCAGGCTGTGCACACGATGCTACCAGTGTCTCGCTCTGTCGCCCTCGTGATAGCTGCTCTTCTCTCTGCAGCCCATCTCGCTCTTGCATTCGGGGTGGGTTTTCAGAAGAATGAACCTCTTTTCTATCAACAGGTGAGAATCTAAATTGTTACAATGAAATAATGAAAGATTATTTAATTAACGAGTTTTTTTCCTATTATTAAATGGCCGTGAAAATTTTGTAAAATCGCCAAAAATCGTTTTTTGCGTTTGCATTCACCATCATTAAGGCCCAGTATTCGTTAAGTCTTTACTTAATTTTCTCTTAATCCAGGTAATAATTTGCGAAATTGATTTTTTTCTCAAAATACCAAGTCACCAAGAAAAAGTAAGTTTTTTTCGAAATAATTATAAGGTTTTGAAAATAAAAGAGTTATTGAAAGGTAAAAAAACAATAATCAATATACATTCTTTAAAAAAAAAAACGGGCGTGAAGAGACGTGTGACTTCTCCGGTGGTCGGCCGGTGATTGAATGCTGAGTTTGCGAATATCCCCTTAATTACATCTAAAATATCATTTCGCTTGGGATCGTTATTCAGTGCTACATACATCATGTGACCGACCACTGCAATTTTGCATAAACATCTCAGAACTGCTTTTTCTTGAAGAGTAATTGACACAGACCCTTATAGTAACTTTAGTAACAAAACGACGCATAAATAAAAAATTGCGCTTAAAATACATGGCGTTAGAGATTTTTCAGATATAAAAACAAAACACTCGTATAAACCAATTTTTTGAGTTTATTAATGCAAAGTATTTGTATGTTCACCTACTGATGAGAACATGTGTAGTTCTCAAAACTAGTCGTGTTTACATTATTAAAAGCAAAAGTGGTCTTATCAAGTGTTGTATTTTTATATTAAAACCATCATTCTTAAGTTGATGGTAAATATATTGATAGTGATATTGAATCTAGATCATTGAATAATTTATTATTTAATTTGTAATACGAAATTCAAGTCTGTGTTTTGTAAAGTAACAATTGTCTTATACAATATTTTAAAAATATATACTTAATTCATTATCTTATTCCACAAAATTAAAGCTAAATCAATACAAAATAACGTTAGAGATATTCAACTAATCATAAGCACTGAGAAAGGTTGAATGAAAATAAAACAAGCTCTAATGCTTTTGTCCGCCTCCGTAGTGTAATGGTCAGCACGCTCGGCTACCGTTCTGGAGGTCCCGGGTTCAATTCCCAAGGGAGTTAAAATAAATATAAGTGATTTTTTCACTGTAATATTCATTCAATATTACCATGGACTGGTACCTGAAGCCGAGGGCTGATCACCTTTCCTTCATGTGTAAACGATCAAGATAACAGTGTGTTTTTTATGACACAGTGCCCTATGCACCATTGGGGTGCGGATAAGGGTTTTATTATAATTATTATAATGACTTTATCTCTTCGACAATATAATGGGGTGATAAATTAGGAAAAATATTTTTTTTTCATATATATCATATAATTTTATTATTCAGGTGGGATTCCTATGTATTCTTTTAAGCATATTATATCATTCTTTTACCCAACCCCCAAAATAGATTGTATTTTTTTTTTCATTTAAAACTTTTGTGCATATTGACGGTTTTATTGCTAAGAAGTAATATCTTCCAAACAACCCAAAAATATACTTATATTTACTGGTCAAGGTCAGGGTTTTATTATTATTATTAATGCTTTTACAATGGTACAAACTTTGATTGTGAGTGGTTATTTATCCTACAAATTAAAAAAATAACTTCATACATTAGATTTTTAAATAATGTATGTTCGTATAAATTTTTATGCTTCGTTTCAAATCTCCGCTGTTTTTAAGTCGATTTTTAAATTATAACCTTTTTTCTAGCAAAGCATTCAAAGTTTAATTAAGCTTAAGGTAAAATTGAACAAACATATTTTCGCTCTACCCTCCAAATGACTTGTTTAGTCGTGTGAGCTAAAATACTTCGTAATCAGTGGCTTGTACAACAATAGGCATTGTATCCAAAATAATTTAATTTACTCAAGAGCACGGCTCAGAATAACATAGGAGCGTAATGTAGATGGGTTTAATTACACATTATAGAATTAACTCCTTAAACACTTCATCAAGATGTGTGAGAAATACAACACGCGGTGATTGAGCTGTCTTCAGGAATATTAATAAAATTGAAACTTTTGTTATATAATATTCCTCATAACAGCGCCAGAGATAATGAATTAATTAACTTCTATTTGAAATATATAAAGCTTTTGCGCTGAGTTTAAAACCTTACATATTTGAGAAGGGATAATATTTTGAATAATTTAATGTAGGTCTATCGATTACATAATCTCACTTTAAAAAAAGGATTTTGTAGATATGCCATTACTTTTATTTATTGTTTCGGCATTAACTTTGTGGTAAGACATGTTACAATGATTAAAGAAAACACTTGTTTTTTACCACTTGAGTTTTATTAAAGACTACATGTTTCAGTAGTTAAACTTCCATCATTCAAGTTATTATACAGACCTGAATGATGGAACTTTAACTTCTGAAACATGTAGTCTTTAATAAAACTATAGTGGTAAAAAACAAGTGTTTTCTTTAATCATTATGGCATTAGTTGTTGTCGCTGGTTAAATTGCTGGTGTTGCTGTCATTGCGATAACGTCAGTTGTAGTGTTTTTTTAGGTTAGTATGTATATATATATATATATATATATATATATATATATATATATATATATATATATATATATATATATATATATATATATATATATATATATATATATATATATATATATATATATTTATATATAAATATATATATATATATATATATATATATATATATATATATATATATATATATAATATATATATATATATATATATATATATATATATATATATATATATATATATATATATATATATATATATATATATATTTATATTTATATATATATATATATATATATATATATATTTATATATATATATATATATATATATATATATATATATATATATATATATATATATATATATATATATATATATATATATATATATATATATATATATATATATATATATAGTTCTGGGATAATGATGTTTTAAAAAGAAAAAAAATAGGTATTAACATACTACCCTTTTATTTTAATGAAATTATGGCTTATTCATCGTAAAGAGTGTACTTTTGGTTATATTATGAATGTTTTTACCCAGAAATATATTTAATGAAATTAAAAAGTAATAATTTCCATAAAATAAAAGAAAAGTGTGTAAGAATGTCAAGATTATAAACATTCTTACATTGTACACTCTTGACATAAGAATAAACATTTTGACTTTTAACACCATTATCCAGGAATATGTTTATATTCCTAAATACATTTAACTAGTATGCCCTCAATATGATGTTAAAAATAATAATGAAAATCATATTTTAAGATTAATTAAAAAAACCCTTGTATTTGAAAAAAATAAAATTTATTTGTGATTCAAATGAATTTATTATTATCAATCCACTGATTATTTTAAAGCCTTTTAAAATACATTTCATAAATGCAAGAAGTAAAGCTATAAAATAAATACGCTGTAATTGAATCGGTTATTGCAGCATTGAAGTTTATTATATTGTAGAATGAATGTTCTATCCTTCGCAGTTCCATTCCCTAAGGGAAGGCTTTGATGCATCTATGCCTCACTTCTTAGCGTCTTCCGGCTCTTACTCTTTTTGCTCTCGCTTCCTTTGCTATTTCCCATTCTTTTTTGGTATTTGCTCTTTGACTTTGGGTCACGAGGAACATAAAGGATGTAATGAGTCGACTTGAACGAACTTTATTGAATCAAAAAGTACTTGCAGGACTTTCAGAAGGATAAATTGTGTTGAAAGTACCTGTTTGTCTAGAAAGAAAAGAAATTAAATAAAATTTGCATCAAATAGTGCATAGAAAACCATATCGGATCGCTATGGTATTATATTAATTGTCAATCATATAAAGACAAGGTGATCCGTTTTGCATTTTAGATTTTCGATAAAGGTGAGGAATTGTTTGGGTTATATAGATGACGTAAGTGAGGGATCTTGAAGTGAAAGACATTACTGCTAGATGGGTAAGAAAAAAACAATCACAAAAATAATTTATGAGATATTATCTTATCATCCATTTGTTCCACATTTGCGAACCATCGTAGAGAGGCTTTTAAAAAACATTTTTAAAAAATAAACAAATCTTAGTCCTACATTCAATTATAATATTTTACTTTTTATCTATCTAACACGTTCATTCTTCCACACGTTCGTCTTATTGATCACAATTCAATAACGTTTACTCAGCTTTCTTCATCTTTTTTACGAATCCAAGTTTCACTTTTAAATTTCAAATTTGAGTCGAGCACTCAGTCAGTAGTATAACTCCGCCAGTTTTTTTCTCACAATTCATTTAAAAAAACACTCAGGTTAATTTAATTTTACTCTGAACTTGTACTTGATGCGGAAAGCTGGATAAGCTTACCTTCGTGTTATTTAAAACTGTATAAATCTGTTGTGGTGTCCTTTAAACTATTGAGTGCGGATCAAACGGATTATCTTGCCTTTATGTTATTTAAAACTGTATAAATCTGTTGTGGTGTGCTATAAACTATCGAGTGTGGATAAGGATCAAAAGGAGAAAAAACGTTTCAAAAAAATAATTAAATGAACAGTTTTTTATCGATACCTTGCACAAGTAAAATTAAAACAACGCATGAAAGTGTAATTGAACGTCCATAAATTAAGTTAGTTTTAAATTTTTCGTGAAGTACAAGCAAATATCATAAAAGAGAAAAAATTTATAGAAAACAATCAATTCAATAGTTCATAGCGAAATACATTTTATAAAATAAAACTAGAATTTTGGTTTTGACTACTTTTGTTATTGGTTCTTTTCTCCTACCGGTTTCGACATGAACCTTGTCATCCTGGGATCCTTGATGATTAGAAGTTTCTTGTCAAAACCGGTTGGAGAAAAGTTCCAGTGAAAAAGTGATTAAAAACAAAGTTCTAGTTTCATTTTATAAAGTTTATAAAATGTGCTATAAAGTATCTGCGAAAAACATTCAAGGAATTAACAAGAACTACAGATGATCTCAACAAAATGTAAAAATGTAAACTGTTTGTATTTTCACCTACAGATGAGAAACTCTGTAATTTTTCAAATCCATTATTTACATAAATATACTCAAAAAGTGGTATTTTACAAGTATTACATATTTCATTTATTTGTATTCTATGAGAAATACAAATCATTTTTTCCAAAAGTTCACCGATTATTTGTTAAAATCGTGTTTTCTATAACCATTAATAACCTTTGTTAGTTTGCTCCAGATTATGCCTCTACTTCCTACATCATTTTCTTTAATGATGTTCTTTATAAAGTCTTTGTCTAGTATCAAGTGCCAACCTCCTTTCCTCTTACAGCCTCAATGGACTTTAATTGTAATTATCGCAACGTTGTAAATCAAAACTTATATTGTATAAACAACGTTTCCAGAACAAGTCACCTAATATTACAAAACCCAACTTAAACTTTATATAACATGGAACTTTATATAACATTAAACATTATATAAATTTATAATAGATTTATTTTTATTATTAAATATACCTTCTGAACACTTAACTCTGTAAAATAAATTTGGATACCTAAATGTAGAATTAGATTTACCTTTGAAAAAATGTTTAAATTTAATTGAATTAAACTTTTAATAGAGCTTAATTCCCCCGCTTATTGGTGCTTCTTTATATTATTGTTTTGAATGTATATACTTATTAAATTTTAAAATATTCATGTCATATTTGTGTAATACTAAGTCATTACTATTACACAAATAGTAAAATAAATAAGTTTTAAATAAATAAATTAAACAATTTGTAAATATAGTATGTAATACTCTACATATACAATAAAACAACAACATAAAATAAATGAATAAAAAACGCACAACATATAATAAAAAAAACGTTATTATACTAAAAAACAGGGATGGAAGAAAGCATAACCTCTTTGAATATAAAAGTAAAATACTGTATAAGACCACCCTGGAATTTATGAACATAAACACAACTAGTTTCAAGAACATCTTTAGTTCTCGAAACTAGTTTTGTCTACACCAATAAACCTTAAAGTGTTTCTTGTTTACTTATGTGTTTTATTTTATATTTAAACCATTTTGTTATTTCATAAAATAATGCAAAAAATGTGAGTTTGATATTTCTACTAATAATTTTTTTTCGGAAAGTTTTAAGACGTGGGATAAAAAACTAGCCCTCAATGTTTACCGTAGGTTACTGATTGAGTCTTAAACTGAAGCTTCCCGTTGCAATTGTCGTGTGTTGGTTTTATCTTTCTAGCGTCGGCCGTTGTTCCGATCCCGGAAGGGGTCGGGAGGGGAGGTATTGTTCGGACACCCCGTGGAGATGCACTCGTTAAGGGTAGTAAGGATGCTTTGTTCCCAAGTTATCAGATGTAACACTTATTGTTCGTACAATGCAGCGTTGTTTATACAACAGAAATGGGAAAGAAAATTGTGTGAGAGTTGATTTTTAAGGTGAGATTCATGAAATTGGATTAAAAGCTTATAAATTATTTTTTAGTTATTATTTGGAATCATATAAATTATATCAACAAAGTTTTGATAATATCCAAATCTTTGTATATAATTATTGGATTTAACACTCGGGTGATTGATATTTAATCGTATACAAACGTATAATATGATACATATCTCAACCTTTAAAAATTTTCAGGGATTACGACTTGCCACTATCTGGCTTGTGTAATCGAACATATACTGCCGTAATTCTTGGAAGTTTCATCAAGATATATCATTATATTATACGACACTTATTAGTTAAATATAAGTAAAGTATGCAGATATTCTATGGATAAAGCCTCCAAGAATTATGGCTGCATATGTTCAATAATGGACGAAATTGTGAACGTTACACAGTGTATAAAGTGATCACTGAAGCCAACCATTTTCGACGTTACATAGTGTTACTGAAGCCAAACTGCTTCAGTTGGAACTGACAGATGGTGCTGCCATCTGTTAAGAACTTTGTGAAATAAGTAATTTTCCCATTCATTTTTAAGAAAAGGAGATATGTTAAATATTACACTCTCTTTATCATTTTATCATTACTTTGTGTAATAAAAATTTAATAATTAAAGTTGTATTATATAAAGTGAACGATGAATGATAAGAAGAATATTATATTACCGTACCACAATGTTAATAATGCTTTAAATACACAAAATACCTTAAATATTATTTACAAATTATAAACATACTTCTAATTTGACAAATTAACTATAAACAATCTTTTTCTCGAAACTTTTGCGTGATAGCAACGTAAAAATAATATTCGTGAAAAAGTCACACGAAGAAATCTTTTACAAGTATTGTAAACTTAAAATAAGTGGTTTTATTAAAATTTTGGGGTTGTTTATTAAATTTAATTTGGCAATATGGATTAAGTGGAGAAAAGGTTTTTTTAAATAATATTTTTAAATGAGTTTTATTTGAAAATAAATTTCATTTGCTGAAGAACTGGTCTATTGGCAAAAGTTAACTACACTAAAACCTCACTTTGCGTCGTAGATACGTTCCAAAATATCGCAACGCAAATTGAAACAACGCAAAGCAAATTGCTATTTTCCATTGGAAATCATATAAACATCAAAGATAGCGAAAATGAGTCTTAATTCAGTAACGACGCAACTTCGGAAAAACGTAAAGTGAAACGATGCAAAGCAAGGTCTGAGTGTACTTGGTAATGACGAATAAAAAAAACTGCAAAAGTAATAGATTTTTTAATGGAAAAACCAGTAAAATATGGATTGCAGGGAAATCCAATTTGTTTTTTCACATATGGCAGGGTGTGTGGAGGTCGTATATTATTTTTCAATATCCGAGTTCCCTATGTCACCTGTTACGGCGTTATACGGCGGGTTTCTCTTCAGATCCACATCAATTTGAGATCCACTAGCCGCTTTCACGGACGATTATGCTTTTGTGATTTTTCACTACCAACCATTTGATGGAAAAAAATCTGCAATATATTGTGCTTTTATTGATATTAAAGAATAAGTTTTCAGTCTCATTATAAAGAATTATTTTCTTGATATTTTTTACAGATAATTTGTGGTATATTTTAAAAACATTATCAAAAATAAAATATTTAACCAGTTTTTAAAAGGGATTGTTTTTTCAGAAAAAATGTCAAAAAAAGTGGTTGAAAACGAAGTTGTTTTATTTTATAAAGTTTAATTTAAAAAAAAAATAGTTAAAGATAAACATAGGCACGTATATTTTATTTTTTATAACTATAAAATTCTCGCCGGTATATGTATTTTTTAATATCGTTTTTAAAGACAAAAAAATATCGCAAAATGACATAAAAGTTTTTGGCAAATAAAACAAAGACTTTTATGCGCATTTGTGTACGAGGATAGTACTGTAAACATAAGGGTGATTGGCTTATTTTCATCTTGGTTCGGCGTCTCTAATGGTGTTAAACAGGGGTGTGTAATGCCACCGTGGCTACTTAATTTATACATATATAATTCCATAAAAGAACTGAAAGGCTCAAATATTGGAGTGGAAATGATCAATTAAAATGTTTATTGTCTTATGTACATTCGTGCAAATAAATAAAAGTAAATAAAATTAAAAATTCCATTATTACGTTGTTTTAATAAATAAAGTTGTTCCTTCACAAAACTAGTGAGTTACCTGCGGGGACACAAAGTTATGATTATCTTTGTAAATTATTATAATAAGTAACCCTGTATGAAGTTTTTAATTACTTCCGAAACAATCTTAAGAGTGAAATACAACAACTGACGTACATTAGTTGCTCCGCAAATTAACACCTTAAGTTTACTGTATTCTCTACCCCTTCACGTGTCAATAAAAGCCTGAAATATTAACACTAACTAGATACTTACTGAAACTCATTTTAGACCGAAGAGCTTAAAAGCTCTTAAACGATAACACAAATTATACATTAAAGCTACATTATAAGTAAGTTTCAACTTAGATTAAGGTTTTTACTTGGATTAATTAAAAAATCTCTTTATAGTCCATAAAAAGGAGACAATTTACGATCATTTTTTAAGTTATGAACTCGCTTTAAATTATAACGATACACTTCACAATTTATTGGGTATTAATTTTTTCACTTATTTTCTCATTTAGAATAGGCCCCACCCGAATATTTTTGACCTTCAGTTTGGGTTCTTTATTAATATTTCGTTGTTTTATTGAGTACGTTGGTCATCAATTTTATGATCCCATTATTTATTTATTGCCTTATTACAATTTTATTAATTCCATTAGGGAAGAATGAATAAATACACATTCTGACCAGTCTTCCATTATTCTTTAACGTTATATTACCGAATATTATTGATAATTTTAATTTTGTTCCTTTTTATTTTTGTAATTCAATTTTTGATCAAATGATAAAATATTATTACACCATTATTTTCATTCATTTTCGTTACTTTTTGGAATACATATCGCTCACTCCTTTCAAGAACGTCATAAATCAAAAAACTTGATTTTTCAGGAGAACGTTTTTAAAGTTTAAAAATATAATATAATGTATTAAAAATAATTATCAAGCCACTTATTGAACTTTTTACTGTGCAACAGATCTTTTTAGGTAAAACCTGAAGGTCTTTTCTCCATTTGAAAAATATTTAGTATATTTATAAAAATAATTAAACAATACCTTTTCTTCAAAATGCAAAAACAACACTTTCTGCCCTGTAGCGGGTAAATATTAAGTTAAAAATATGCCTCTTTTGCTGGGATATAGTACATTTTCTGGGCATTCCGAAAACATGCACAACTGAAAATTGACGATTTTTGATTTATGACGTTCTTGAAAGGAGTGAGCGATATATCAAGTACCTACGCGGTCTTATTTTTAAATAGTAACATCTTCCAACCTACATACATATACGTAAACGAATGATGACGATATTTTACGTGTATAGGAAACTCGTATTAGATTTTCTCCCATAACGTTTGCACTTTTTTTCTTCCTATAATGGTGGTTCCCCGTATAACGCACTAAGTCCGTATATTCAGTCAATCGTTCCCGTTGGTTAGATGTAAAAATACATTTTGAAACATTTACCCCTTATAACGTTCCCTTCGATAGCGCGGAACGTATCTCAACGTAATAGGGGAGTTTACTGTATATATAATTAAGCATATGGTGCATTACACTGAAAATCTAAAACATAATGAAAGATAAATATAAACTTCAGTGATTTCATTATAAAGATGAAAAAACATAGGGAAAAGGGAACAAAGTCGTTAAAGAGAGGAAAGAAAGGAGTATATTGAAGGATTGATAGGATTCTATGGATAGATGGATATTCATGTGGGAGCTAGAAAGGTTTGCATGCTAAGTAGAGATATTTTTTACAGGTCGATTTTTTAACTCTTGATATTCCCGTATTCTGGTAAAAAAACGTTATTTATTACTAGTTCAAAATTCAGTAATAAATTAGCAATAAAAAAATCCGAAACTTTCCCTTACATTTCCAATTTTTTTTACGATATTTAAAAATCTTTCACATTAAATTAATGGATAATAAATCTTAAACATTTAACAACATATCATTTTGGAAACCGACAACTTCATTCAGTCTTCAAAATCTTATTACGTTGGACCATTTTGTCAAAATATTATGGGTCTCAGGATAATATGGTATAGAGGTACCTACCGTATTACCATAAAGAATATGACAGGAAAATCGAATCGCTATAAATATTCACTGATGAAAAAACGGATTATTGTTCTACATCCATTGTTTTCTTTCATCTTAAATATCCATGTGACTTTCCGTTAAAATAAGTAAATATATTACCCAAATAAATTGCAATATATTGCCTATACCCAAATTAACCAGCTGCCTGACATATAAAATAGAACCCAGATAGGGATCCTTAATAAAAAAAAACTAAAAAAATACTCTTTGAAAATATATTTGTGTTAGTGATGAGTTATATTTTGTCATTTGTTTCCATTAAACATGCATTTAACCTTATGTTTTTACTTTTAATGCCTTTTTACTTTTCCCGTTTATTGTTTTACATTTTGCCCTGTGTTAGGTTTCTTTATTATTATTTTTTTTAACTTCCTTTTTTGTGTTTTAGTCTTGTTAACCTTAATCCTAAAATGAGTAATGAAAATACTCATAGAGAATATTTATATGTGACTTTTGTCAAATTAGTTACGTTGCATTGAACTTAATAAAAGAACATTTAAATCTACACGTTATTTAAATCTATTCAATTTATTTTACCCTAACATCTTTATCGGAGGATAAGCGATTTCGAATGAGACAAATTGAAGGAGAATTGAAG
Organism: Brachycentrus maculatus; assembly: GCF_059751285.1. Taxonomy (NCBI): domain Eukaryota; kingdom Metazoa; phylum Arthropoda; class Insecta; order Trichoptera; family Brachycentridae; genus Brachycentrus; species Brachycentrus maculatus. Next base: position 1,436,402 of record NW_028280765.1, read on the forward strand.
CATTCAATTTTCTGATTTAGGGTGATGGGATGGTTTGATTCTAAGATTGATAGCAAAATGAAGTTTTGGAGGAAAGGAGGTTCTACTATTTACATGTATGTAGTTACATATGCATTGTATGTAGTTAAGTATGCACGTTATGAATACAAATCTTTGATCATTTACAATATTTTAAGTGTGCCAAATACTTGTTCACAAATCTTGATTATCTCCAATTATAGGAGTTATTTTTCATGTTATTTTTTGACATCTCATCAATCGCATTTACGGGGCTGACGACCGTCATAGGCTGGTTTAAGTGATCACTTTACACACGTGTAACATTTACCAACTCTACCCATTATTGACAACCACACAACTCAAATTCTTAGAAGTTTTATATATATGAACCAGTTTAGAAACCTTGTTCTTGAATCACTAGAACTTCACTAGAGACATCTATTGGTGAAATCTCAAGTTATCGCATAAACTAGCCTATGACGGTCGTTAGCCTCGTAAATGCCCAGATTTCCATATTCTTTTTCATTTTTGGTGAGATGTCAAAAAATAATATTTGATCATTAACTTATGTTATTAGTGTTGATTATTCCTGATTTCATGAATTGATCAGATTTTTCCAAAGTTTCATTTTATTAAATATTTTGATTTGTGGCAAATGAGTTGAATTAAATCTTGCAATATTGCACCAAATATACTTAACTGCTCATCACAATAAAATTGAGCATATCACTCGAAATTCGTGGCTGCATTACAACCGAGCAGACTAAGTTATCACTTATTCGAGTGTAAAATTAAATTAATATTTTAAACAAAAAAAATAAGCTTTTAGTATAGTACCCTATCGTTCATATACAATAAATAAAAGTCTTACATTTTTTGGCATGTCAACATATGCATGACATTCCCAGACTTCCATATTCTATTTCATCTTTATTGAAATGTCAAAAAAAATGTAAAAAATACTCGTAATTGGAGATAATCGAGATTTGTGAACAAGTATTTGGACATACTCAAAATGTTGTATAATTATAAGTCTTCGTAGATGTGCGATGTTGCAGCTTTTGTGAGACATAGTGGACGTATGAAAAAATAATGTAAATGGTTTGTTTATTTTACAATAAAATTTAAAGATTGTAGTTTCTACATTAAAATATACATACATATGCATCATTTATTGATTCGGCATTAACTTTGAGAAATGACATGTTTATTATTTTTTTAAAAAAAATATCGTTTGTAATAAACCACTCAATGAGTTTTATTTTATTATACACGACTAGTTTCGAAAACTAACCGATGTTTTCATATACAGGTGAAAATTAAAACTAAAATATATAGACCCGTTCCTTAATCCCCCCCCTCCCCTCTATTTATAACCCTATTTTTTTAATTACCTAACGTCCAAGTGACTCTTGACATCTAGCTACGGCTTATGAAACACCGCTTATCATGACCCTACTCAGATTTTAACTTTTTAAGTTTTATAGCCTATGCCTTCTCGTGAGTGGATTTACTCTTTATGTTTAAAGTTACTATAATTTCATGTAATTCATGAGTGAAAATTTTAGGCAAAAACACTAGCTTTATTATCCTATCAACCTTAATCAATATTAAATATACCCCTTAATATTTTTTATTTTTATTACCCTATCAACCTCTATATATAATATTATATATACCCCTAAATATTTTTTGCGCGTTACTTTTAATTTTCACCTGTAGATGAAAACATTTGTTAGTTTTCAAAACTAGTTGTGTTTAATAAAATAAAACTAATTAAATGGTTTATTAGAAGTGTTCAATAAAAAAATCATACATATACAGTTTGGTAAAATATTCTTTTGCCCTTTGATCAGCTTAATGATTCGATTATGACCCACGAAATGTACCGAGAAATGTATAATCCTACCGCGTTCTAATTTAATTCCGTGGCTTAAACTGAATTAATCCCCTGAATTTTGTGTAGAGGATAGGCAGTCCATACAAATTTTACAATCAACACGTTTATAAAGTTGGAGGAGAAATTATTCAAGAACTTCAAAAATGATTTTTCGGCTGTGACTTTATTTGAATTGAAATAAACTTTAAATCTGTTTTTGTATTCATTTTTAAATCAAACACAATTTTTTTGAGTCTACCAAGTTGTATTTTATTAAAAAAGAGATAAAGATTAATATTGTGACAGTCGTTTCGCCTAGTTATGGCATTTACAAACAAATGTTTGAACATTCGTTTTAAAATGCCATAACTAGGCGAAACAATTGTCACAATATTAATTTGAATGTGTTTTTTAAATAAAATACATACAACTTAGTAGACTAAAAAAATCTGTGTTTGATTTGAAAATTAATACGTTAATTAAAATAGAGTTCTGCAATTTAAACGCCAAATCAATATATATTTAAATCTGTTCCAAAAAACCCCTTAAAATCTTAGTTTACTTCATTATATTAGACAATAATTTAATTTTCGCGAAAAACCAACATTTTCCTGCACTACGTACGATATTTTTATTTCAAAATTTACAAATATTGCTTACAAACTTTTTGTTTCTTCTTATTATAGTTCTAGCTGTACCCGGCTTAATCAGTTTGAATTAAAAAAGAAATAGAAATGAATACACGTTTCTTATAAGTTTATTTTTACATTGCTTGCAGGTGTTTAGTATTTTAGCAGTTGTCAAGAAGCACGCTGTCTACCATGAGGAATGTTTGGTGGTACATGTGTTGTTATAAGATTCAACAGATGGCGCTACTATTGAGTTCAAAAATCTGTTTAACAATAAATGCATGTTTTTACCTGTCATACTTGCTTTTATTTCATACTTATATACGTTATTTAAATGCAACATTGTGTCTAAATTTCAAAGCAATCAGTGAATAAATCTAGGAGTATTAATATTTTTGATTAAGCGATAAATTATAATTTTCTTTCTATGGATTTTGAAGAAATGGAAAATATAATAATTTTCTTGAACTTGAAAAAAATAACCGTTTAATTTTTCTCTAGATAATTGTAATATTAAAAGTAGAGTTTACCCGTTAAAAGTAAAATAAATGTCTCGATTCGTATTTTTCTCTTGCGTTTCGCTCGTATTTTTCTTTTACGAGTTTCATTATTACTAACATATTTCTTTGTTTTCATTTCATATTTTTAGTTGGAGTAGGTAATTAAGGGAGTACAGAAATCATCTCTTTATTTTCTACAAAAATTCTCATCCTACGAGGAGACATTATTAGTGAGTTTTCACATTTAAAACTTTTGTTGTTGCCATGAGAATCTGTAATTACCTTATCCCTGCGCCATCGTGTGATCCTGATCATGATCCAGGAAAATAACCTCTTTAGTTTTTTATGACATCTCAACATAGATAAGGAAGCATAAGTCTGTGCATTAACGGGGCTTACGACCGTCATAGGCTGGTTTAAGTGATCACTTTACACACGTGTAACATTCACCAATTCAACCCATGATTGACAATCACACTACGCAAATGCTTGGAAGTTCTAAATATATTATCCAATTTCGAAACATTGTGCTTGAATCACTAAAATTTTACTAGAGACATCTAATGGTGGGATGAATAAGCTTTTTTATCGACCAGAAACTTTTTTATTTGTATGTGAGTTCCGAACCTTGGATTAAAATCACAAACATGAAAATCGCTAGAAAATATCATTTTCGAATTATTATTATACCTCGTAATTTGACCAGTTAATTTATTTACAATATTTTTTGTGTGCGTCCAAATACTTGTTCATAAATCACAAATAATATGGAAAATAACTCCTTTAATTAGAGATGATACAGAATTGTGGACAAGTATTTGGATACTCTCAAAATGTTGTTGTGGCAACCCACACATCTACTATGGCAACTCGAATCGAGTGAATAACCGAACACCCTACGGAGCCCGCAACGAGCGGAAACTAGCCCGACACACTTCGTCACCGCCCGTCCTCCGATCGACTCGTATTTCAACTGTTCTCATATTAGAATCACGCGATTATTCTTAAATATTTCTTGATTGTAATTTTATAGAACTGAATAAATTTGTGTTAAAAGTAATCCGCTTTCATCTTGCTTCCCTTCTGTTAAATTAAATTGGTATTCAACTAGAAACCATATTGTAAATAACCTCTTCGCTGAATCTCCATACATTAATTTGACATTCAGTATTGCCGCAGGAATACTTTGCGTCTTCTTCATCTTGGGTGTTATAGCCAGTGTCGAGTTATTAATACTTTGCCTCAGGGAATCATTAGATACTAGATAGTGCTGAATTGGCACAGAGAGAAGAAATACACGAAGTATTGGAAATAAACGATAATTTATCTCTCCAGTAATTTATTTTGATCTCCAATAACTTCTTACTTATTTGAATACTATATCAGTGACTTGCTGATTAATGTTGACAAATCTTAATTTATGGTTTTTGAAAGAGATGAATAGATGAGTAGACCTGGGTATAAAATATAAGTAAATATGGAAATCATGGCATAGGGGTTCGTTTAATTGGGAACTAGGATTTAAAGAGAGAAATATTGATAAATATGTAAAAATGAGATGGTGTGTTTATTTTTTGCATTTAGATTGGTTTTCAAATGTATATTTGGATTTTTAGCGTGCAATATACTATATTTTTTGTGAATATAAGTCCTATGATTTGTTTTTAACTGTAAGATATACACTTTAGATTTGTTTGAAACATGTATTTATTTCGTAAAGCATGATGGCGAAAAGTATTTATGAATTAGGGAGATAGAGGGAATTCATGTATTATGGCAAATTTTTAATTTTATGGAATATTTGCCATTCTACAACCCAGCCTTCATTTTTTTTCGTTCTGTTGTTAGCTAGGAATAAAAAAGGGTGATAAATTAATAAATGGATTATCTCATTGACTTGTAAAATATTGATAAGACTTTTTTGTAGTACTTAGACATAGACAGTAAACAATACTGTAATAATTCGTTTGAAAAATGTCAGTATCATAAAAGAAAGATAGATCAGCTGTTTTTTAAGCGTATGGAGCTTGGATTCCCTAGTAGGGTTACTGATATTCCTGCCGCTATCGCCCTGAGCATTATTAGAACGTGGGGGTGGATTGTACGCTCTATTTAGTATTACCTTACATACCCCGCTGGCAGTGATAGATACTTAGAAAGCGTTAGTAATTGTTTTTATATCTACTCGCGAAATACTTCGCATGATTGATTACATACTGTTATTAGATATTGAAATAGTAAAAAGTTATTACTCGTGTGAGTCCGAATGGAAGAGTCTTTATACCTGACCTGGATAATAAGGCAGGAGCATTCAGAGTGAAGCGACGATAATTTTCACTTAATAAAAAGATTTTTATTTTATTTGGGAATTTAATAGATCAGTTACAACAAATTATACACACACTCGTATATGAGTATTATTGTACAAAAAGTACGTGTACTGTTACAATTACAAAATAACATATTTGTAAAAATTAATCTGTAAAGATTAAAGCTCAAGTCAAAGACAAATGGTACGAAACGAGTGACACACTACAATATTAATTTTACTGTCAATACTAACTTACAATGTCAAATGATCCCAGCGTTGACAATATCGAGATGAACATATTGAAATCTCCATATTCATCGTTAACCAATTTGATGAACTATAAATTTAGGAATATAAGATTACTTTAGAGTGAGTTTTACTCGCAAGAAGCGCTTAGATGTCAGTTACCCCGGTGATTCGACTAGGAACTCTATAAGATGTACAAACGTTCCTGCATTCCGGCAAGTCAAGCTCATATCTACTAAAATCATTATTGGGTAAAGTTAGGTTATAGATGGTAAAAATAATTTTTTTGTGCAGTATTTTGATAAACTGGCCAACTTTTAATATGTTTACGGTATTGATCTAATAATGGTCTTTTAAACCATGTTAATTTTTCAGATTGAAAAAATGGATATATTCATGTGAGTTATCACTGCCCACAGTTATGCGCTGAGATGATCCTGCTATGCTGCGCTTCTGGGATCGGTTTGTACTACCGCGCCCTGACCGAGGCAGCCCACAGGAAGACGTTCGCTGGGACAAGGACTTGCATAGAGTCCAGGGTCAAGTTGGAGTGCGAGAGGGAGCAACAGGAACAGCTGCTACTCAGCGTCATCCCAGCTTATATTGCGGCCGAGGTAAGAGCCCATACCTTGACCCCTGAAACCAACAAGACACTTTATTACATTACTACCTTGACCTCTTGAACCGATAAGAAACTATATTACATCGTATTAAATTACATTATTCTACCTCAACCTCGTAAGTCGATTAGACACTATATTGCGTTACATTACATTTCACCGCACAACCTTGACTTATTAAATCGATAAGACACTTTATTGCAATACATTACATTTCATCGTACTACCTTGACCTCTTAAATCGACAAGACACTATATTGCGTTACATCACATCACACCGTACAACCTTGACTTATTAAATCGATAAGACACTATATTGCATTACATTACATTACATCGTACTACCTTGACCTCTTAAACCTACAAGACACTATTTTGCATTATATTATATTATATCGTACTACTTCAACCTGTTAAATCGACAAGACACTATTTTGCGTTACATTAGATTACACCGTATTACCTTGACTTATTGAATCGATAAAACACCATATTGCATTACATTACATTACATCGTACCTTGACCTCTTAAACCAACAAAACACTATATAACATTTACATTACGTAACATAGTACTAACTTGATCGCTTAAACCGACATGATATTAAATTGCATTACATTACATTATTTCGTATGCCACATCGCTCCCTCCTTTCAACAACGTCATAAATAAAATGACTTGATTTTTCAGGAGATCGTTTTCAAAGTTTAAAAATATCAAGACACTTTTTACTGTGTAACTGATCTTTTTAGGTAAAACGTGAATGTTTTTTCTCCATTTGAAAAATATTTAGTATATTTAAAAAAAAAAAAATTTTTTTCTTCAAAATACAAAAACAACACATTCCGCCCTGTAGAGGGTAAATATTAAGTTGAAAATATACCTTGAAATTAGTAATGTTAGTAAATAACCACTCACCGACTACTTCTGTCTACCGGTTTCGAGACGTACCCGTCTCTTCGTCAGGACATACACTACAATTTAACAATCATGCGAACAACACTACACTACACCCACTTAGTACTATTCACATACACTATCACTACACATGCAAAACATGCAGAGCGAGTTGTTAGTCCCACCATGCTTTTGGGAAACTTTCCTTGGAAACTCCTGGGAAACTTTCCCAGTTTCCCAAAAGCATGGTGGGACTAACAACTCGCTCTGCATGTTTTGCATGTGTAGTGATAGTGTATGTGAATAGTACTAAGTGGGTGTGGTTTAGTGTTGTTCGCATGATTGTTAAATTGTAGTGTATGTCCTGACGAAGAGACGGGTACGTCTCGAAACCGGTAGACAGAAGTAGTCGGTGAGTGGTTATTTACTAACATTACTAATATCAATTAAAATGTTTGACCACAAAGTAAATGCTTTGAATATAAATAATATGAAAATATACCACTTTTCCTGGGATATAGTACATTTTCTGGGCATTCAGAAAACATGAACAACTGAAAATTGTCGATTTTTGATAAATAACGTTGTTGAAAGGAGTGAGCGATACGTCGGAATATTATAAATTGTAATTTTATAACTATATGTTATCTTATATCCTATCGTCATTTTCATAATCATCGGTAAATCACAAATTAAGGATATTCAAAAAAATGAGTTGCATGGAAAAAGTTAATGAGTTATAAAATATTAAGGCTTTATCTTTTTACGTGAATTGTTCCAACATAAAGTTATTGGTTTATGCATTCTCAGTCTCTTGTTCAGTACAAAACACGTTCTATAATACACGTAGAATAAAGATTGTGTACTAAACGAGAATAGGGGAGCATGTTGTCAAGTATGTATTTTTGTTGAACAAGTCTCCGGAGTGACACGTGTGTTATTTTCCACGTCAAACTATTATTGAACACACCAAACGCTTATATTTTCCAATCTCTCAGCATCTACATATACAAAGGGTTCTTGAGAAAGCAGTGAAACCCTTATTTACATGTTGTATTAGTTTGTAATGTGTCGTTATATAAAAATAGAGCATATAATAAAATAAATAGGTCACCAGTCTGATGATATCGGTTACGACGAAACCAAGTTGCTGGTCAAATCAAATTAATGTGGAAAAAATACATAGTTATTATTTTATTTTACAAAATGCAGTTCCACCAAGAAATGTCAGTACAAAACTTAAATGGTAAAAAAAATATAGCATATTCAAATACTTAAGCTTATATGAAGTTTACATGAAAGCATAAATGACAATTAAAATAATAGTTTATTTTCAAAGGTTTTATGTAAAGCTTAAACAAAGAGGCTCGCGCGAGCCGCTTTATTTAAATAAACTATCTAAAAATATTTGATAATATAAAACATAATTTTATCAGATACCATGAATGACTTCTTTTACGCCTATATACATAAAAATGTAATTCTTTGTATAAACTTGTGTGTGTAGTAATTAATATTTTGTAAAATTTGACATTTTTATAACACCACTTATTGAGTTTTATTTCATAACACACGACTAGTTTCGTAAACTATAGTTATTTTCATCGCCAGGTGATAAGTGAAACACTAATCACCAATCGATGAAAACAATTGTGTATGTAATGAAATAAAACTCAATAAGCAGTCAGTTATCTTATAAGTGTTTATTTGTAAAAAATCATTCCACAATTCCGAATCAATAAATAATACACTAAATAATATATTTAACGTCAACATATTTTTTCTGTAGATAATTACTGTCTAGTAATAATATAAAAACACCGCTTTCCTCTCCCCTGGCTTCCACACCAACCCCACCGCGAACCTTTTGTTAAAATTTTAGCAGCCCACCCCTGTTGTATACATATAACTATAATACATAATAAGTTGAGTTAAGCCCTCACAGGTGTGAAGCTCTTTATTTTATCACTTCTAATCCTTCAGAAAATATAGACTTTTCATCGTGAAGTGCACGAATGTAATGTTAAAAACAACTTCAGCCGACATGATTTAAATAAACACACCATAAAGCCAACGATCCTTTTCAATGATCTCCTCAATTCATTATTTAGGCCTTGCTTGGAGGGATTACTGCGGTTTAGTAAAATTCGTGAATCCAAAATGAATATTTACACTAAGAAGAAAAATAAAACAATCTTAGCACATAATATTGAGTAATGGGTTTATTTTATAAATCTAAATTGATACAAGCATTATAAAGTTTAAATAATTTTTCAATAAAATGTGTATGAGGTCTGCAATGGGGATTCACCTTCTTGATTTTTAAAATTGACATTGTTTTTCTTTCATATTGTTTATTTACGTAAAATAATTCATACTTCATAAAAAAGCAGTGAAAATGAGTTATTATGACGATGGAATGAAATCAATTGAATTCAACTCATTATTTACTGAATTTCCGTCCACCTCCTTATTTTTTTTTAAAATCCGACACCCCCAGTACGGTAGCTAAGCGCGCTAACTATTGCGCTAAATAGATTGTCTGCTTTAAACCATTTATTTTTCTTATTTTTCTTTTTACCCTTATTCGAACCCAATGATGCATAAAGCACAGCATTGAATTGACGTAGTGTTATTTTGATTGTTACTTATATAACGGCAAGGTGATCAATCCTTTATCTAAAGTTCTAGTCTAGGGTATTAAAATAAATATTAGAGTGTAAATAACTCATAATAAGGTTATCTGAGTAAGGATAAGATTATTTGAATATAGTTTATATTTGAAGCAATAACTTAATGATTTTCCGTTTTATATTTCAACTAAAACTTTGTTTTACAATAACTAATTTAAAAGATAGTTTTTTGTTATTGAGTTGCATTGTGAGTTTGAAACAACGTTAATTATGCTAATTATAAATATTATTTGATTATGGATAAGAGAAGAAAAAGAAGATTATTATGAGTTGAGTTATGATTAAGATTAAAATGAGTTAACATAAATTATATAGAAAATGGTCTAAAAAATATAGCGAGTCTAATTTTTCATGGTACGAAAAAATAGTTGATATTTAACAAAAAGGTTAAGAAGAATTCACAATTGATATACGAACGAGTACTTGCATAGATTTAGCACGCATGGAGCTTTTCATTGTTTTTTGGGAAGCTTCCGAAACAACATGTTTTAAAGAATTGGCTGTTACCAGGTCTGTATACTTTGCCTGTAAAACGTTGATACACATCTGAGACAACATCCTCTTAAGGTGCTACTGTGTTAACACGGTACAATTTTCTCGAGGAAATTGCTCCCTGACATTTAATAACGATTTAACGCAGAAAATACGAGTACGTTGTTTTGTAAGCTGCAACCATCCTTTATCATTTGTTTCTCTCGAGAGAAAAACAAACGAAAGGCGAATTTCTGAAGCCCCATGGTTTCAAACGCAAGTAATACTCATATTCGGAAAATGAAAGGAAATTGTAACTTTATAATTCCGCAGATGAAGATTTTCGGATTAGAGTGAGGGAGAGAGAAACATATGAAATTTCTCAGGTTTCTATACAAACTTAAATAAATATTATATGAATCGTTTGTACTTGGTGTGCTTCATTTCAAAAAGGCTTCTGTTTGTAATATTTGAAGAAGGTTGATTCGTAAAATACCCAAATATGAAGTACAATAGGGCTGGTATAAAATAAAGCCATGTATAGTCTGCATGTTGGTGCAGTGATTATATGTACCTCTCGAAACCAATTTAAAAAAAATCGGAGGGTTTAATATACCATCCTTCTTCGTCATCAAACCCTTATCCCCACTCTAACGGTGCAAAGGGCACTGCATCATATAAACGCATTATCTTCCATAAATACCCAGACTTTCATATTCTTCTTCATCAAAAAAAAGCTAAATAAAAAAGTAAGAAATACGAGTATTGTAAATAAAGTAATTCTAGAGAGATTATATGAGAAGATAAGCTTGCTGGCAACCGCCATCTGTGTTCCACGAGTAGTTTTATAATGAGATTGTGGCTCTTCATCAGCCTCTCCTAGAAGCTTGCCACTTTATATCTTAGTAGTCCAATATACTATATATGATTTATTTCTGTATCCATTTCATTATTACTGATCGGTTTGTGATTGTTAAATTCGTTATTAAAAAAAAAAAAAAACTTTACCATATTTGATAATGTAAAAAAACTGTACATTATTTTTAACATCTCAATAAAAATAAAGAAGAATATGGATGTCTGGGAATTAAAAGGGGTTACGACCGTCATAGGCGTGGTTAAGTGATCACTTTACATAGTGTAACATTCACCAATTCTTCCCATGATTGACAATCACACTACTCAAATTCTTGGTTCTTATGGACATATTAAACTTGAAACATAGTGTTTGAATTCACCAGAACTTCATAGAGACATCCATGGTAGAATGTAATATTATTTTTTATTCAGCAGAAACTCATTAATGTTTTTATGTGAGGTCTGAACTACTCAAATTCTTGAAACTTCTACATAGATATATTAATCAAACTCGTAACAGTATGCGAGAGTTCACATTAGCCATCCATGGTGGGATGAGGAAAGCTTTTATTATGCAGAGACTCTTTCCATTTGCATGTGAAGTCAGAATCCTGGATTATATTCACAAACATACACATACAGATTTGTGAACAAGTATTTGGACACACTCAAAATATATAATATGGTGTAACCCCGTTAACAAGTAAACTTGGATATGCTTTAATTGTAAAGGGACCTTTAAACTCGCGATATACCGCGCAGAATACATATATCGCAGAGTAAATATTTGCATACGAAAGCATGCCTCACAATTTTCAAGCGATTTAAAAGCAAACATTGTTTCGTGCAACTTCATAGAAAACTTGTTGGGAAAACATTTCACCCACACAAACACGTACTCATGTTTAGTGATTTTATGTATTGTGTGTACTTAATAAACCTATCTTCCAATAGAATCAATGTTAGGCACGGATTTAATATAATGAGTAATTATGATATTTACTCTCAGTTTATTAATTACGGGTGATGAAACCCAGTCGGGTTGATTGATGAATGAATAATACTCGAGTCGTTACGATATAATAAAAAAAATAGATTAATTAAAAATACACTTTTGAACAATGATAAATGTTATACGTGTATAAAAATACCATTTAAACTAGCCTACAACAGGTCATAAGCCCTCTTAATACCCAGACTTCCATATACTTTTTCATCTACGATGAGATGTTTAATTTAAATAACTCCCAAGTGGACAAAACCAGATTTGTTAACAAAATTTTGGACAAACAAAATATTGTGAACAATTTTTCTTTTGTACTCGTCGATTTTTTTTTATTTTTACAAGGAATAAGCCGCAAAGCTTCTATTTCAGGGGGTTGTCTGGAGTAAGAAAAATAAATATTTCTCGAATTTATTTTGCAAATGTTGGAAATAGAACCCGCAACGTCAGTCCGCAGTCGAGCGTCTACCCAACTACGACAGGATGCCTGTTGGCAGTTTATATTTAAATTATCAAAATCTTTAATCTGTTACATTAATCGCTATCTTGAACTATGTAAATTTTTTTCTTTGGGTTAAAAAATTAATACGATAATTGAATTTCGCCTCCCGTCTTTAGATTTTATAGAAAAAATGTGATAATTAAATAAGCGATTGGCTATTTTTATTTTCAACCTTAGCTGAAAATAGTTATAATCAAAAATGGCGATTAATGCTAAAAGGGTTGGAGTAGCGAAAATCAAGATATATAGGTACTATACCAATGATTCGCAGTGTTGATAAAAAAAAGAAAAAAAGGTGTAATTATTTCGGAGTTCTCTAAAAATGATTAAGCTAGAAGTCATTACATTTTGAAACAATAGAAAACCATAAAAATATTTTAATAATAAACCCATTATCAACAATATGACAATGACTAAACTCCCCCTATTGTCCATGTTCCCATCGATAAAAAAATAAGAAAGAGCTTCTACCCCCTTCTATTCCTTTTTATTTACCTTACGTCTAAGTGACTTTGAAATCTAGCTACGGATTATGTAACACCGCCTATCATGGCCCAACTAAGGATCTTATAAGTTTTAAAACTTATTCCTATTTGTTAGTAGGTTTACTTTTTATGCTTAAAGTTACGTATAATTTATATTTAAATTAAATCTTCAATTTCACGTTCTTCATGAGTGAAAATTCTATTAAAAAACACTCGTGCATCCTTTTCATCCTTCATCGTCCCAACAGCACAACTCGCTTAAAATTTAGACTTTGCTTTACATATTTACTATGTTTTATAATGATGCGGAATGCATCGAACACGTGTTACATTAGGTTTTAAGGAAAAGTGGTATTTACCAAGTAAAATCTCAATTTAAAATGTAATTATATATCAAATTATTTTCTGACATCTCAACAAGAATGAAGAATAATATCGAAGTCTGGCCGTTTACAGCGCTTATGACCGTCATAGGCTGGTTTAAGATTGTCACAACTACTTGTTCTAAGTTCTATATAAGTATATGTTCTAATTTTGAAACATTGTACAAGAATCACTAGAATTTTCACTAGTGACATCTTTTGGTCAAAATTAGATCATATATATGTAAATACAGAATAACTAGAACAATAATATAAGAATCACTAGAATTTTCTCTATTGAAATCTATTGGAAAATGCCTAGTCTTCCATATTTTTCTTCATCTTTGTTGAGATATCAACAGATAATGTAAAAAATAACTCCTATAATTGGGAGATAATCCAGATTTGTAAACAAGTATTTGGACACACTCAAAATGTTGTAATTATTTAGTCAGATTTATTACGTACGAGTGCGTGATTCGGAAGATGTTTACGGTAACAGGGAAGCAAAAGGTGAAAGGGGTAGGTGCGAGTGCGTACTGAATTATTGAGAATTCGTACGGCTTCCTTACATTGTTAACATCCTTGAGTTGTGGAGATTGCCCATTGTGGGGTTTTATTGGATTGCGGAGGGAGTTTTTCTCAGTTCGCTGAACCAGATACGATTTGATTGCTGGGGAGCTATGGAGCGTGTGTGTTGAGTGAATTTCAATTGGAATTCTGTTTTGTTTCAAGACGATTATGGAGCGTGCCATTTAACAGATATGCCTACTTCGATTTATACTAATACAATTTCTGGATTAGGAGAATACTCGTATTCACCCTGTTTTGCGTAAATCGTTTGTAAAGACCCATTCAAAAAGACAAAGGATGTGAGAATTTTTTTGAAGGATCTTCAACTATATATATATATATATATATATATATATATATATATATATATATATATATATATATATATATATATATATATATATATATATATATATATATATATATATATATATATATATATATATATATATATATATATATATATATATTTATATATTTATATATATAAACATATATATATTTATATATATATATATATATATATATATATATATATATATATATATATATATATATATATATACACATATATTTTTATATATTATCCATAACACATGAATTCATGTTAAAATAATGGATGTAGATCAACGTGTTTTTATACTATGTTAGAAGTCTCGGGTTTAATTTCCGGGGGGTCAAAATAAATGTAGTGTTACCGGGATTGATCACCTTTCCTTCATTTATTTAACGATCAAGATAACACTGCTTGTATACGATCCAGTGTCGTATACAATTGTATGGAGGCAGTGCTATCTTTATGGATGAATACACGAAAAAAGGTGATCAGCCTTCGTTTCATGTGTGTATTTTATTATCTTTTTGTTTGATAAAATATTTTTTTCATTTATATGTACTTTTTTATACTTCGTTCAAAATAGTCACAAAAATATTTAGCTTTTTTATATATCTTTTTTTTGCAAACCTATCTACGAGAGGAATAGTTTTCTATTAAAAACGATGGGAATGATACATACGTTGTAATTTAGCAATCAATTAATGACAATAAACACCTGATAAACTTCTGTAGCACATATATTGTATGTCTATTTCCCAATATTTTGTTTTCGAAAACTAGTACTAAAGTTTGGTGTGCGAATATAGTAAAGAATACATACATAACAATATTATACCACGGATGATATTATAAAAGTTATATTTCAATAATGTAACCGGCCAGTTGATATTCGGGGGTAAAAAATTGTGTTCATTTATAGTTCAGGAAACAATTTTCTCGCTTGTTTCCGTGGTGGCCCAGAAGTAATAATAAATACATATACAACTTATTCCCGAAAGACTGAAGAGTTGGCGCCCCTGTAAACGAAGCATTCCCGCCATTTTTCTCCTACGTACGTTTCCCGCGGGAACCGTAATACGACGGATAACTCTGACTTTTAGAAGAAATATCCTATCCCTATTTCAAAGTAAAGCTTTGAATTTTTTGGTTCGCTTGTTATTATTGGATACTCGTTAGTATTTATTGTTTTAGTGAAATAAGTCAATTATATTTCATAAAGTATTAATACGTTTTCTTTTTCAAGGGACTCAAGGGTTTAAAATTATCCGTGTTCTATGTAGTTATACAAAAAATACTAGTAATTCACCCTGGATGTGCTAAACATTACATCTATTTTGCTTGTCTTACCGTTTTTTTCTACATATTATTATATTTTTGTACGTGAAATTTAACCGTGAATGGATGAATATGTATGTATATTCATATTTTTAATTTTCTTACATTTTACGAAATCATAAAATAATTCAAAGAAATGAAAAATACAAAGATGAATAAACATCTTTTGATGAAACAAATGAATAAATCATTAATTTTCTACCTCTTAGGTACCTATATAATTCTAAAGTCTTAAATTTTATTATTTACGGAGTGAAATTCAAATTCCAATTCCACGAATGATTTTTCACAAAATATCTGGGAAAATCCAAATTGTAGTAGGAATATTTTCCAATTTCCTTATAAGCAATTCTGAAGGGAAATAAATATTATATTACCGTCTTAAATATATTCGTGGGATGGAATTACGATTGCTGACTTTTGTTTGTAAGTTAGAAATATGAATACACAATTGTGTATTTAAGAGGTTTCCCAAATACGTATATAGTTTATAGATGATCACATTACATAAGAATGAGTGAATCCTTGTGTGATTTCTAGGAATATTTTAATAATAGAAAACCTATGATACACAATTATAAAATTAAAGCATACGACTTGCAATCTAGATTAATAGTAATTTTTTAGGTTTTAGAAAAGATGGAAATATATTGAGAAAAAAATCATATTTAATATCTTCGCACACTTGTCGTGAAGTGACGCTTTCGGTTATCTTGCTTGAAAAAGAATAACGTTTTGTTTGCACATGCGTTCAATATTTATTGATTGGATTTTCATCGTTTATATCCCAAATTTATTAAATAGAGGCCCGTTATATGGAGGGTTTCCTGTATAATTTAACTCATGCGACTAAACAGCTTAAGACGAATAAGCGAATGTTCGCGATAAAGTGTACACATATTTAAGGTTCGCTCAGTGGTGAGAGTATTTTTTTCTTCTATAGTTGACATGACAGATACATTCCATTCTGTAGGGGCATATCTGTGGAATCTATAAATTAAAAAAATCTCCCAATTCCATTGTATTTTGTATTCTTCTGAGTTATTGTGCCCTTTGTAGTTCAAACTTCTTGCTGATGTTTCAAAACTCAATCAAGTGTTCATAATCTAGGTAAAGATTTTGTACATTTATTTTTTATTACCACGAAAGAATGATATATAAAGAATGATACGCAAGGCTTTAATTTGTATTTTTATTTTTATTTTATATATGGGAAGAAATAAAATAAAACAGATGTTCCCAATATTTTAAATGTGTCCAAATTTTTATTCACAAAATCTGGGTTCGCTCGACTTAAGAGTTATTACAACCTACTATGGACTGGTTTAAGTAAGTTTTGAAAAACATTTATACAAAAAAAGAATGTAAGATGTGTTAAGAAGTAAAAGTAAAAGTAAATAAAAATATGTATATATTATTAAAAATATTTTATTAAGTTTATAATCATTACAATTTTGAGTACATTTGTCAGACTTCAATATTACACAACAGTTGAGATTAAATATAATATTTAAAACTTATGTTAATAGTACTGATGATTAAACAATGAAAAATGTTCGTGAAAGTCAGAATACTTAATCTATATTCAAAATCAGTCTTGAAATAAATCAACAGTCATCTTATTATAATAATTTCACTATAGACATTAATCAAATCAACTATGGTTGCCGCATATTATAGATCGTTTGTTACAGACTCGAACCCAATGACAATTAAAACACCTTTAATTTTTTAACAAATGTCAAAATAATACGCCATGGTGACTATTGTTGGGAATGCTGCGATACTAAGCAATCGTGACATTGATTTTTGTTAAGAACATTTCTCATAACGCATCAAATTTTAGTTTTCTATAAACGCATTTAAATAACACAAATATAAATAATAACAAAATTTAGTTTTTGGACGAAATCCCCTTTTTACAGTGATTTTATGCAGGTAGGAGATTCAATAAAATATTTGTCTGTCATTTTAACTTGTTAGCTGTGTTGAATACTTTTAATATTGCATTTTATTTTCATTTATTTCTAACAATCAATTCGAAAATCGGAGAAAGCATTAATAATTAAAATTATCTATTACTATTTTGACTTGTTAATAAAGTATTCCTATAATACGGCAACCATACAATATTTCTAATATACTTCGATATACTAAAATGTTGGTTTATTTTACATTTTCAATTATTTTTAAGAAATCACATAATTTTGTAAAACACAAAAATAAAGATTCTCATTTTTAATTATAGTTAATTATAGTTAATTAGTAAATTATGTCAAGTAAAATTTACATTTTATTCGGATAAAATATTGTATGCTGATCAGCATCTAAAATGAAGAAAGAATTGGATAATAGAAGAATATTGTATGATAAAACGATCCGGTTCCGAATCCAGAAAAACGTATGCATGTGATACACATATTGTAGGTATGTTTCCAAGAATTTCAGATATTTGGAAATACGTTCATATAATATATGTATGTACATATAAAGCAAACAAAATAATAAAATGTTCACTTTACTTGATAAATGTGCTTTCCATGTAAAAGGTAAGGAACTAAAATATAATTAATATTTGGAGTGTTAACCTTATGATTTTTCATTCTATAAGTTACAAAATTACTTTGCTATAAAATCACGATACAACTTATTAAAACTTAATTTAAACTAGTTTCGATGAAAATAACCCCTTCCTCTTAAGACTTATTATATTACAAAATAACAAATGCATAATGCGTTTCAAAACAACAGCTTAGAATTTAAAAACACATTGAATTTTATAGCAATATGAAAACAGTATTTGTGTTTTTACTCTGCTGTAAGTTTTTGGTATAAACTATTAGAAAATATCGTCTTTTGCAAACAAACTTATATACATACATACATACTAGTCAGTTTTTTACGAGCCTTAAGCTTTTCGGTTCGCTCCAATTTATTCCGATTCATATTCTGTACCTTTTATACCATGCATATTTACTAAGAAACGTGAGACCAAATATTACAAATTCACCGAATCATTGACATTCGAGAAGAGACGGAGAATATTTTTTTATACAATAAACAATGCTGGCTGATCACTCGGTGTGTGGCAAATTTGAACGTAAATATTCACGTTATTCCCAGGCCACGAATGATACACGGCGTCATTCTTATGGATCAAATACCGTTTCGTGTATTTTCTTTCATCGACGGGTACGATAATTTTCGTGAATTTGTTCTCGCTTTGGAAAGTCACGATAGCGTGAAATTCCTCCTTTTGCGCAGCGGGCAAACAGGGACCCTCGTAACACAGAGTCTTCATGATAATAGAAAACGTCAGATTGAAATGAAACATTCCTACTTTGATAATGAAAATGCAACCGTTCGTGAGCATGCAGACTTTGTATTTGTATCTCGTCATAGCCGCGTTCATCATTTTGTTGGAGAATTTCTCTATAACGATGTTGGCCCGGTTGGACTCCATCCCGGAGATGCTGTGGGCGTTTGACATGTGTCTGAGGAGATTTTGGACCGGAACGCTGCAGAAGCAGATCTCTTCCAGAGGGCACAGGATCATGCCCAAAGTGCACACGGATTCGTGCGCAAGGCGAGTCTCTGAAGTCACTTGGGTGGGACATCCCCATCTAGAAAAAAAGGAGTAATTAAACTAAATTAATGAAAATGAAAGAGATACTTTTTTATCACAAGAAGTGCTACAATTTTTTTTTTATTAAATTAACAACATGTTTACATTATTTCAGCGATTAGTATCTACTAGCATAGGGACACGTAAAATATAACAGTGTTAAACCCGTATAATACAATACGTAAAGTAAATACGAGTATAAATATGCAACTATAAATCACACACTCGTATTTTAAATTTGACATACACACGCACATACCTAGTGATAACCACACCCTCACACACACAATCTTTCTTCTAACCCTTATCCGCACCCAATGGTAAATAGGGCACTGCGTCGTATTGACGCAGTGTTATCTTGATAGTTACTCACATGAAGACAGGGCGATCACTCCTGCGCTTCAGAGACCAGTCTAGGGTAATATTAAATATATGTTAGAGTAAAATCACTAGTATTTATTATCACCCCCCTACTGGGAATCGAACCTAGGACCTCCAACACGGCAGCTAAACACGCTTATCATCACACACACAGGCATACAAACATTATTTTTTTTTTAAATATCGTTGGTCATTATGTTTGAATATTATTTCTAATTTATTGTTTTTTATATTATTATAAACGGTTTAAAAGAAATAAATATAAAAAAAATATAAAAAAGTTGCAATAAAAATAATAACGAGCAGTCCCATGAAGAGGGTCGTGATTCTTAATAGTAATATTACAAAGTCTCAATAAACCTGGAAGTTGTCCAAGAAACTTTATTCTTGCTTTACTATCTTATTGGGGTAATTTGTCCAAATATCTTATGTACTAAAGTCTCTTACCAAAGTTACTTAAATAAAGTTACCAAATAAAGTTTTGCCTAAATGATTTCCGAACTAAGAACTTATATGTTACATCGGTAGATATTTTGCGTTTTCTAATACAATTGAAGTTGAAAACCATTAGTTTACAATATTTTGAGAGTGTTCAAATACTTGTTAAATCTGGATTGTCTCCAATTATAGGGGTATTTTTCAAAAATTACTAATTATAATAAATATTTATGATTTTGAAAAAAGTACGTTAGGAGTTTAAAATAACTGAAACCTTTTATTGTTTAATTGGAAAGTTTCGATTTATATATCGTAGTCGTACAGAAGAAAGTGACCAACCAACAAAACGTAAAATGTTCAGGAGGGCCATTTAAGTCACTTTTGCTTGGCAAGAAAATAAACATCAATGCAGTTAGTCATTTTTACCAAGGCAATATATTATACATCCATGTTAAAAATATTTTGGGATTTTTTCAGGGCAATATTAAGCTAGTAAAATATCAAATAGTCAATGATCACGTTTTTGTAAAAAATGCACTTGGTCACTTTCTCCTGCATGATTACGATATGTATATAAAATCGCATTTTTCTGTGAAACATTGTGTATTTAAGGTTATTAGTACGAAAATTTACATAAACCGCATTATTTTTTTTGATAACACAAATTTCACACACCTTTGATCAACCTACAAATACCTAATCAAGTATTTTCTAGAAATGCATACCCTGTGTTTCGGTCCTATGTTGAATAATTCAACCTATGAGCTTTTGGGGTTACATTATAAAAAAAATTACAAAAAAACAAATAATGAAACTGTTGAATTTTAAAATGCGGTTTTTGAAAAATTTTAGAATATACTTGTATTAACATTGTCCTGTACCTACTATAATCTCTCGATTGTGTTTCATTATTTTATTTAAAAATTTAATATGCCTATTCATTCGATCATTTGAATTAAATTTACGCATCAATTAAAAAATATCTTGTAATAACCTTATCATGTATGAAATGCCTAATTTAAATTATTTTAATGATATTGGAATAAAATCATTGAAATATAATTAGCGGATGTTATGAGATCATCTATATGGAGATAAAGATCTATTAAACACCTGATTATAATGAATAGACCTTTAGTCGCTGCACATTTTTTTGGAATTATGTCGTGGTATTCTCGAAAATGACTATATTACGAATCAAACTGCGAATGTGTACTTGTAAGCAGAAAATATATCAACCTTTGATTAGTTGATGTGAGATGTATTATATATAACAAGGAGATCTATCTTATATATTTAACTGCGCGTGAAGGTAACAAATGGCAAATAGCAAATGGCAATGGGCAGGACATATTGCAAGACAGGAACAAGATAGACCCCAAGAATTTTACGAAGACCTTGGGAGAACAGAAGACGTGTCGGAAGACCCAAAAAGAGATGGTCCGACGACATAGGGCACTTGTGCATTACAGGAATTTTACCGTCCGGCAGTCCAGTTAGCATGATAAAACGGATTATTAGCTTGGATTGGCTTGTGCTTTTGGCCGTCTTCGTTCGGTTCGGTGCGCTTGATCGGTGCGTGTAAATTCAATCACGTTAAACTGTCGTAGTCGCTTTTATTTTAAAAAGACTGCCGGACGGAAAAAAACCGTGTAGTGCACAAACGCTCATAGTCGCTGTGGGGGGTAAAAAAAATGGTTGCAAGTAGCAACCGACCGGAGGAAATGGAAAGGGGAAGAAGCCTATATCCAGCAGTGGAGGTCAGAGGGCTCATGAAGAAAAATGAAGTTTTGCGTGATGACTATAATGGTAAACTAACCTTTGATTTCTGCAGGGTAAGTACAGGTCTCGCAGGATTTTCGCAACGGCAGCGCACGATGCGCCTGGAGGCGGAGCGCGGCAGTACGGGCAGCGCGAAAGCTTTCGAGCGCATGTTCCGCACCATAAACTTCCGCATCGTGAGCACGCACTTACTCCAGCGTTCTGTAAAAAAACAAATCTATTAAAAAAAAAACAATCAATTGTACTTTCAGGTTCATAAAATATATAGGCAGAGAGCATAAAACTCCTCATACATTCCCGCGATTATTTCGACCCCTGACCCGGCCACTTAAGTATTTGACATACCTGAAGTTTTCCCTGGTCTTACTCTGTTCTTTTTTCAAACCACTTTCACCTCGTAAATTTGTTTCACAGTTCTTTCTTCACTCATACGTTCCACATGTACAAACCATCTCAACACACCTTTCTATGCTAATAATTCTTCGGACTGGTACTTGAAGCGCAGGAACGAGCAATGATGACTGATCATCTTAGCTCCATCCCGTGTATTGTGATTTATAATATTAGTTACCGTTTATTAGCTACTGTTATCAGTCAAATGCGGTGCGTTTTTTTTCTTTGGGTATATAATAATAATAATGATGATAATACTAATAATAATAGTTTAAAAAAATATAATAAAGCATCTGCAGCCGCTTACCTGAAGTGGGTTCATGCAAATATTGCATTCCGACAGCAGAGATACAATCTCAGTGCAGTTCTTGCATTTGCATTCGTGATTTTCATCTTGGCTTTGAGCTCCTGTAAAAATAATAAAGAATCGTTAATTGATTGTTACATTTTAACATCCGTTCATTTTGTTGTACTCGACTGCGAAACTGGCTTAGCGGGTTTGGTTTACTTCAATTGCAAAATGATTTGTAGATACAAAGGGTTTTTCAATAGGTGCGTTCAAACGTTGACAGCATTATAACGGCTATATTGGTGCAGTAACAATTTGACAGGAATGATCATTTTATCTTGAAATTTTACGATAGAATGTTACATGGAAATCTTCAAAATCAGAGCCTTTGTCTAACGTTCTTTACAATTTTGGGAAAAAATGATCTCAAGTGATGAGGCTCATTTCTGGTTGAATGGCTTCGTAAACGAGCAAAATTGTTGGATTTGAAGCAACGAATATCTACTCTGCACTCTGAAAATGTCACTATTTGGTATGAATTTTGGTCCGGCGGTATCATCGGTCCTTATTTCTTTGAAGATGAGCTGCGTTCACTGTTCAGTGGCATCAGATATCGGACGACAATAACAAACTTTTTGTGACTTATATATACTGTAAGTCACAAAAATGATACTAGAATATACTAGAATAGAATATAATAGGTAACATTTGACGAAATTGAATTTTTTTTATTACACGCTGTTTTTGTATTAAAAAATAAGTTTTTCTTCGAAATAAATGTATAGTTTAAAAACAAAAAGTTTTATTGAAAGGAAGGGAGTTTAAAAAATATATATGAGAATATTTTTTCAATATGTATTCTTAATAACAAAAAAAATCAATATACGTTGTAAAAAAATATAGAAGATATTCAGCCCCATGCGCGCCAAGCGCGTGATGATTTTAACACTTGGTAACACCGTATATTATTAAATTATTTTCAGTGGGGCTACGCAAAATCTCTGTTCAGACAAACCACAGAAAATTACGGCTCTGAAGGGTAACTTAACTCACGCTCTTCATGAAATGCCCTATTTATGAGATGTCTAATATTGGTCCACCAGGATGCGCCATCTATAGCAGAGCCGTGGTAGACATTTGGTCGAAATTATGTTCCGCACATAATGTCCTTGCTTCTTAATTAAAACATAAAATAGAATAATTGTGGCAATACCACTTTAACATCTTGAACTATTTCATTTAGAGCAGTCTAAATTAATTGTGTGTTTTCCATGTCTTTCGTGTATGTTTGTTCGTACTATCCTAACTTGACATTTAAATTCATTTAAAAAATAACACATTTTTATCTATAATAAGACTAGAGTGCAATGGAAAAATATCACACACACATATGCAATATATATATATATATATATATATATATATATATATATATATATATATATAAATATATACATATATATATATAAATATGTACATATATTGTTTATTTACAAAACGATAAAACAGTGTCATTATTATCAATAAAGGAAATTGCGTCAATTTAGATCAATATCCATTGAAAATTGTGATATCTTAGTATTTTGATGTATCACATTTGTAATAAATATCACTAGAAGGATTAAAAAAAACTATTTGCAATATCTTAAAATAACTGTAACTTAGTTTTGTTTCGTTTGAATTTGAAATTACTGAAGAGTGACAAATATGTCAAGGAATGGAAATTTGATCCCTCATGAGAAAAGCAAATCAAAAATCGTGATCGGAAAAGTTTTTACAAAATATTTTAGTGCACATAGTGAGGTTTTACCATAAGTGTAAATTGAAATGATTTGAAAATTCATTTTTACTACTTAACTGCGTTGCCCAAATCAACAATAAAAAACTGATGTTTGTGAAAAGTGAGATAGGTCAGGTCAGGAGTCGGAATAATAGGTGTGGGGTTCTATTTTCTCTGCCTACCCCTGCGTAAGCGGCATGATGGTTAGTTAGTTTTTAAGTTCTTTTTTATCATCATCCCAACATTGGTTATTCAAGCGAAGAGTTTATCATATGGTATAATTCTATCATTTCATTATCATCTTTTAGAATTAAAGTATAATTGCAACTTAAAGCAATGCTAAAATATGCTTACCGTCTGCATCGCTGATAACGACGCTTATCGGTCGCAGATTCTCTCTTGCATTCATTTCTCTTTCTCGATCCCGTATTTCATCAGGAGAGTCAAGGAGCAGGTTGAGTAACTGTTGGAAAATGAAATTGAATAAATTAAAAATAAAAAATAAAATATAAATATCATAAATTTGCAAATATTACTACTATCGAGGTCATGAAAAAAATTATATTATAAATAAAAAAAGAAAGAATGAACGATACTGTTAGTCTTAAAAACAATGGCAGGAGTGGTGGTTTCAATTCATCAAAGACAAATTTTCAGCACAAAAAATCGCATTCGGGAACAAATCTGTGCCAATTCAAATAAAGTTTGGTATTTTTAATAGGTAGATGAATTAAAAATAATTAACTTTATAAAATTAAACAACTTTGTTTCAACCACTTTTTTTTACTATTAGTACACTTTAACCTACCTGTTTCGACAAGAACCTAGTCATCATCAGGGTTTATTAAATTCTAAAACATTAAAATACTTTATGTTTTATTAATTACATTCCCTTACCAAAAACTTAAAAATTCCACACACTCCGTAAAAACTCCGTAAAAAATAAGAAATAAATCCTTTAGGAATTTTTACGGAGTGTGTGGAAGTTTTTGGGAAGGAAATATAATTAATTATGAGAATTTTCATGGTTTTTTTGTGTTTTACAATTTAGTAACTCCTGATGATGACAAGGTTCTTGTCGAAACCGGTAGGTTAAAGTGTACTAATAATAAAAAAGTGGTTAAAACAACGTTGTTTAATTTTATAAAGTTTATAAAATGTGCCACAAAGTATCTGCGAAATAAAATACAAGAAATAATTATAATAAATTTTATGGATAGACCACGGATGTGTCAAATAAAAACAAATCATGTGAAACAAATAAATGGTTTCACCAATTTTGGTAAAAGTTAAAATCTTGAGAAAAGTGATGATAAGATCATTCAATAAAAGTGTGGGAGATAAAAATCAACTAAATATTGGTATTGGCGTTATAAAAGTAAAAACAAGCCTTTCAGAGAATTAAAGTTTTTTTTCCTTTTAGTTAAAAATTATTCAAAATAGAATTTATAACAAATACACAAGATTTATTCGAATATAAGTGTGCACACAAAACTTTTATTCAACTATACAAACTATGGATTACAATGTCTTTTTTTAAATTTGAGATGTTTTTAATGGATATTTCTTAGCTCTTATGATTTTTTTATTTGCTAAAGAAGTATACAAAAATTAATAAATTCATATCCGTAATTAATATTTTTTGTTGTTGCGGAAGCCCACCAAGTTACCTTACATATATTATATATGTGTCTTATCGATGAAGTATGACATACTTATTCAAAAAAATCCATTTTGATAAAATATAAAAAAACGCTATTTTACAATTTTTTATAAAATGAACTGTTGACTCACTCAAAAAATTAAATTGAATTAACGTGTATCTAAGAAAAAGCTATTTAATAAAAAAATAACATACAAGCCCCATGAATCCATATTAATGAATAAAAATGAATGTATGTACAATGTTAAAAGAATATATCATCTTTACCTATAAATAAATTTAATAATAATAAAACCCTTATCCGCACCCCAATGGTGCATAGGGCACTGTGTCTTATAAACGCAGTGTTATCATGATCGTTTTACTTATGAAGGAAAGGTGATCAGCCCTCCGCTTCAGGTACCAGTCCATGGTAATATTGAATAAATATTACAGTGAAAAAATCACTTATATTTATTTTACCCCCCTTGGGAATCGAACCCGGGACCTCCAGAACGGTAGCCGAGCGTGCTGACCATTACACTACGGAGGCGGACACTAATTTAGTTTATGCAAAAAAAAACATTAAATGTTGATCTAAGTGTTGGCTTGGTTTAATATTCGGGAGATGTTTGAAACGTTGATTAAAACTAATATCAGATTATCAGAGATGCGCTGCGCGCTGTAGAGAATCTCTTAGAACAAAATGTTGATGAGAAGAAAAAACTTCTAATGGACGTATATGGAAGTTTGTGATTAAACTTCATAACAGCTTCAGAACTGCCGAAAAGAAAATGAAAGTTCAACGGGTCTTTCTTACAATACTTATAGCTTCCGATAAATAGTTAAGGTAATAAATATAATTATTATTTAATATGCGTTTGTATGTACATCATTACCGAAATTAATAGGATATATTTTATATTTTTATTCACAATTCTACTAAAGAGGTAATTTTTTGTCACTCTTTTCTACATCTTATGGTGCAAAAGGCACTGCATTGTGTATTATTAAGTATTATTTAATGAATATTCGAGATTGGACGGGGATCAGGACCTTATAATATTAATTAACTTTGTTTTCACCACTTTTTTATTAATACAATTCAACCTGCCGGTTTTGACAATACCTTGTCATCATCAGGGTTTATTTTAAACCCAAAACATTAATACTCTCACCAATAATCTCAATACTTCCACACACTCCATAAAAATCCTAAATGTTTTGTATAAAAAAAAACATTTAGGATTTTTATCGAGTGTGTGGAGAGAAAGTTTTTGGAGAGAGTATTTTAATGTTTTCAATGTTTTTGATTTAAAATAAACCCTGACATGACAAGGTATTGTCGAAACCGGTAGGTTGAATTGTATTTGTAAAAAAAGTGGTGAAAACAAAGTTAATTAATTTTATAAAGTTTATAAAATGTGTCACAAAGTATCTGCGGAAAACATTCAAGAAAAGGGGATCAGGACCATTGGGGCGCTGTTTAGAGCTTCCCAAGATAAGGACAATTACATATCTTCAAGTGATACTCGTAATTATAAATAAAAACGTCAGGGGGATTTGACCTGACATGAACAGAAGAAGATTATTTCATCATTGAATCCGTAAAATGATTGAGGTTTTGGAGGAATAATAAAAATTATCTCTAAAAATCGAATAAAAAGTATGAATTTTTTGTTACTTACGTATTGCGGGAACGGCGTATCCATTCTATTTAACAAAAGTACTACACGCGGAATAAAACACTGTCTTTCACGATAATCTAATTCACAATGCCTCAGATATTCGCAAAAACTTGATTAGATTTCAGTATCAGTCGAGTGATTCACATAGAGTCGATTTGTAAGATATATTCGATAATGTCGTCACTTGAAGTACGTATTATCAAAAAAATAGTGCGATAATCTTTTCGACTTAGATTATTATTTACACTTTTTCAAGTACCACTTAAAGAATCACAAATTTAACCTGAATTCTCAAATTCTGAAGCGCAAATTATAAATTTTAATCACTGACCGATAATAACGACGTTACTTGTAAGGATATCAATTGTAAACTGTTTGCAAAATGTTCATTTTCGTTATCTTTTATACCCCACAGAACGGATAATGAGTCATGACTCATTAAGGGCCTGTGGGGTGACCGCAGGGGTCGGTAACCATTTAGCAGGGAGCCGTTTACTCATAATATACATATTTTTCAGTAGTGCATTTAATAAAGGCAATAAATGTATGTTTTTATTTAACTATGCAACCTACATATTTTTAAGATAAAATGTATAATATCAACAATTTAAACTCAGTATTATTAAGACATTACTTTTCCAATAGTTAAAATAAATCGAAGGCTGTATTATCGTATTCAATAACGTGAACAAAATTTATATTTTGTTTTAAATTATAAATAAATTTTATATAAAATAATAGGAATAACCCGCAAAGCCTCAATTTGAGAGGCTTGTTTGCAGGTAGGAACTATTATTTATTGACTTGACGTTTATTTTGTAGAGCTCCATATTAATACTTTAAATATTTAATTAAAAACTGATTTTAGTCTACTAATTTTTTTATTTTATTTAAAAAAAACGTAAAAACAAAAAAAAAAACCTTTCT
Organism: Brachycentrus maculatus; assembly: GCF_059751285.1. Classification (NCBI taxonomy): domain Eukaryota; kingdom Metazoa; phylum Arthropoda; class Insecta; order Trichoptera; family Brachycentridae; genus Brachycentrus; species Brachycentrus maculatus. The sequence goes on from NW_028280765.1 coordinate 1,465,049, forward strand.
AATTGTTAGGCTAGTTTAATACTTATGTCACATAATTTTAGTTTTTATGTTTTAAAAAATTATAAAAACATTTTAATAGAATCAAATTCGTGTTTTATTCAAATATTTTAAGAATACTTACAAAACTTAGATCGATTAAATTTATTGAAGACAAATCTTATAATTTATTTTGCAATGGCGAGATTCGAACCCCTGACACCAGTCTTGCGAGTCTCCAAACCGCTTCACGGTACGACACTTATCGCATATAAACTAATTGTCAGAAACGAAACTGTAATAATCACCAAAAAACTAATCAATAAATTTCAATCATTGAAAACATTAAAAAAAATAGTTCATAGATTTTTGTTTTAAATTTCCAAGTTTGCTGCTATGCATGATAGATACAAGGTGATTGCGTGATAGAAATAAGTATTTTATTGTCTAAGCCCTTTGTTTTTTTTATTTTATTAGATTATTAATCAGTAGTAAAAATTAACAAAATGAGGCTGGTTGTCGACCCCTGTAATATAATTATGTTATTTTGGCAACTCAGTAAAGGGTAAAACCAACTATTAAATGGGAATTTCATGCATTTAACTGGGAAGTAAATACATACAAATAAATGAATACTAATGTACATATTTGAGTGATTTAAAAATATTATATTCCTTATTTATTCTGTTCCTTAATTTTTTTGTGTCTCCATATTTGGACATAATATAAAAAACAATTTAATTATATGAATTATTAATAAATTGTAGATAAAACGATAAATATTACTAACTTACTATCATGCCCGTAGCCAGAGAGAAAAGCCATCGTAGCCAGAGAGAAAAGAACGTCTTTTCAAACTTTCTTCGCCTCTTTCCACATTCATGCATCTCTTCATACATACCCGTCGATTATTTCGACTCCTAGCCTGACCACTTTTTTTACCCAAGTATTTAACTTACGTGTTCATGCATAGTTTTTCTCGGTCTCCCTCTGCTCCCTTTTCCAACGACATTCACTCATAAATTTGTTTTACCGTTCTTTCCTCACTTGTTCGTTCCACGTGTCCAAACAAACTCAACACGCCTTGCATTCTTTCCTTATTTCACCATTCGAATGTCCATTATACATCGTTTTGCCTCACATTCGTCTGAGGGATCTCATTTTGACTACGTTCAGTCTACTTTCATCCTTCTTTTGCCAAAGCCATTCTTAACTTCCATACATTAGAGATCGAACCAGAACTCCATTGTCGGAGTTGTTTTTACATATTTTTTTTATTTGACGCGAAGACTGCGAGGTGTGGTTTTCTATTCTCTCTGCATATCCCTACGAAGCTGCATGATGGTTGGTTAGTTAGTTAAGAACTCCACCGACAAGACACTTAAGGTGACTTGATGAGTCTCCGCAGTTTAAAAAAAAATGTATTAACGAATGTACATATGTATAGTATGCATTTACTTCAAAATATTGTTTTCTAATAAATATGTACAATTGTTCTCTTTTCTTTCTCATTTTCAGTCTAATCAATTTTTAAAAATCCCTTCGTTTTAAGGCAGCTTAACTTTTGTTCTAGAATGCGTATTATTTGCATGTTAAATTTAAATTCTCCTCGCCACTAGACTCATTCGTATTCTGAATCGGGTTTTAGACGTTTTGTTAGCCGATTGTAAATTGGTGTTGATTCAGCCCCTTTTTAGAGAATAAATACATAAAACAAACGTTTTATGGTCAAACTGTTGATTCCCTGTGTAAACTTTATTTTATATTGTATTAAAATAAATGAAATCTACGTAAGATTGGTAGATATTAAATTATTACATTGTGACTTATTCGGAGAAAATCTACTATATTATATTAATAATAATAATATAATAAAACCCTTATCCGCACCCCAATGGTGCATAGGGCACTGTGTCATATTAACGCAGTGTTATCTTGATCGTTTACACATGAAGGAAAGGTGATCAGCCCTCCGCTTCAGGTACCAGTCCATGATAATATTGAATAAATATTACAGTGAAACAATCACTTATAGTTTATTTTACCCCCCTTGGGAATCGAACCCGGGACCTCCAGAACGGTAGCCGAGCGTGCTGACCATTACACTACGGAGGCGGACAAATATATTATATAACTATATTATATTATTAAAATAAAATGTAATTTATATTTGAAGCACTAACTTTGTGATTTTTCATTTTATAACTAAAATGTTTTAAAATCGCTGTAAATATTTCATTGTAGCTTAATTATAATGCTTACCGGTTTCAAAGCTAACCGCTTCTTTATCAAGACTGACTAATACTAAAAATAGCATTAATCAGTCTTGATAAAAAAGCGGTTAGCTTCGAAACCGGTAGACACTATGATTATGATAAAATAAAATTATTATGGTAATTTTAAAACAAAGTTACATTGTAATTATTAAATAAAATGTATTAATAGATTTGGAATTAAATATTAAAATCAAACACTGATTTCTTGAGTCTACGTACTAGTATTTTATTGTTAAAAATACATAACAATAAATTTTTTGACAATTGTCTCGCATTGTTATGGCATTTTCAAACGAATGTCATTCGTAAAAAATATTATTAAACTAAATAAAATCAAATTGAAAAACATTTTTTTTCCGCAATGGCAGTGCCATTAGTTAAACAAACAGCAAAACGCGTTATACTAAATATTGCTCATAGTGGATAGTTGTTACGTATGGTAGGTTTTGAGATGTTTTCGATTGAATTGTTATTTTAAAGATTTTTAATATTGTTTTTTTTTTTACATTCCAGTATTTGATCATACCACGTTTACTTCGGTTTTCCTTTGCTCCCATTAAAACCACATTCGTCTCATAAAATTGTTTAATCATTCTTTCCATATGGTCAAACGATCTCTAAATTTTTTCGATAATGCTCATCTCAGCGTGTATTCTTTCCTTATTTTAGCATTCGAACATCTATTATTTATTATTTTTCTGCACATTCACTTGAGACATCGTATTTCAAGACCATTCCGTCTATTTTAAATCTTCTTTTGCCAACCCCATGCTTCAATTCCATAGATTAAGGTTGGTGCCAGGACTCCATTTAAGCTGCCAGTTGAACTCTCGCTGTTGGGCATTTATTTGCTGTAATTAATTTCAGCGCATCATTCACTCTGTTCCAAGCATTTAGACTTCATTCATTATTTTTATCAATATTTCCATTCCTAGAAAATCTTAACATCCTTTCAAGGGATTCAATTAATATTAAAAAATATACGTAATCAAAAGGGTGTTTGATATAAATATACGATTTTTAATGTCGGTTTAGGCTCAATGCGTCTAATATGTTTAATCAAAATAACATCCTTTATGCTTGGTTACATGACCTAGATGAGGGATAAACATTTGAGAAATTAATGCCTAAAATTCACATATCATAATTTTACAATTGTAAACTATTGAAACCGTTAGCTTATGTTTGTCAAACACTCAATACAATAAAACCTCAATATAATGGACCTCTATCTAACGAATTTGGATAATAGACAAAGATACGGTAAAATATAAAAAAAAATCTTGTTAATATATATTTATATTAAACAAGCTTAAACTCATATGTCATCACATGTAAACAATTTTTAGCGGCCATGATAATCACATCATATGTGCTAGAAAAAAATATCAGTGGTAAAGATCACATCTAGCCGATCTAATAACATTTTTTGACTATAGTTCAGATAATGAAGTTAAAGTAAAATATATTGTACGAATTTTCGTAATTATAGAGAGTTAATTATAAAAATAAATAAAAAAAGACGGTAAACTTACAAAGTGCAAAAAAAATTATTCCTTTTTCAAAGCAGGGTTATCAAAAGCAAGCTCGTCGATATCAAACGGCAACGTCACTTCACGACGAGTGTCTGAAGACAATAAATTGTATTTTGTATTGTTTGTTCATCACGCCACTTCCCCGCATGGGATAGGCAGAGAGAATAGAACACCACTCTGTCTATGCAAACATTATTCATCTCTTATACATTCATGCATCTCTTCATACATACCCGCATATTATTTCGACTCCTAACATGATCGCTCTTAAGTATTTGACATACCTGATCGAGCCATTGTTTAATAATGTTCATATTATCTTTTTTTATGGAAGTTTTACTGTACTAGTAATCTCATTACTAAAATGTAACTAATTTAATTATTTTTTGTCGTGAGTCACAGAATTCCTCATTCCATTCCCATCAAACACGTTAACTAGTAATTAGTTTTGGTAATCCCATCTTCCATTTATTGCAATCCAAACATTCTCAGTAATGAGGGATTTCAGAAGTATTGATATCTAGGCTGTAATATTTTTCTAAAATTGTCATCAGTCATTAGTATTGTTCAAGATTAAGGGTAGTAATTTTAACTAAATGGAAGGAGTTATTTTATTGTTAAATGTTTACTATTTTTAAATGGCAATTGAAGCGTTTACCAATGTTTGCTAGGGATTATTTTTATGTACTTATATTTTCCTCGATTGGATAGATAATTATATTAAGGCAAAAAAATCAATATGTTTTAATATAGGTGTGTGTAATGAAATGTTTATAGAAATATTTCATAAGGCAACATTCACTATTAAAAATATAAATACATTTCACTGATAGGTATAGGACAATTTATCTGCCTTCGTAGTATAGTGGTCAGCTACCGTTCTGGAGTTCCTGGGTTTATTTCCAAGGGGTGCAAATAAATATAAGTGGTTTTTTCACTCTAATATTCCAATATTACCCTGGGCCGGTACCTGATGGGGAGGGCTGATCACATTTCCTTCATGTGTTAACGATCAAGATAACACTACATTTATATGATGCAGTGCCTTATGCACCATCGGGTGTGGATAAAGGTTTACAAATCATGTGGATAAAGATTCCAAACGATTACTAGAAGCAACATATTTATTTACCTAAACCTTTACCTTTTATTTCTAACGAATTTTCGTTAAAGGCAATTAAAATATATATATATATATATATATATATATATATATATATATATATATATATATATATATATATATATATATATATATATATATATATATATATATATATATATATATATATATATATATATATATATATATATATATATGTCATAAAATACCTAGGTACCTACCTATACATTTTATTAAGTACTTACAAAACGTTGAAATCGGGAGGAAATGATAAATAAAAAAATGTTGAGAATTTTTAAATATTTTTTTTTATTTTAAATGTAAGCATATGTTATAAAAATAAACATTTGTCAGATATTAAAACTAGTAATATGCATACACAGGTAAAATTAGACAGTCTAAAATGTATCAAAAGATATAAAAATAAAGCATTATATTTATAATAGGTACACAGAAAAAAGTACAATAAGCATTGATTTATATAATTCAAAACACAAATTGTAAATTTGTATATAAAATCCTTGCCTTAATTCATAATTAAAAAAAAAACATTGTACTATTGACACTAATGGTAACTTTATAAAAAAAACAATACATATATTTTAAAGTGTGGTCTAAAATTGAAAAAATAGCAAACATGAATGTTACAATAAGTTTACTTTCAAATATCATTGATTTGATTACAATATTTTATTATTTTTGTATTATGTTATTATTCTTCACATTTCCTTAAATATTAACTACATGCTAAAATTAAAATAATTAAAGCTCTCATTTAAAATTTCCAATATGGTTTAATAATTTTTTTAGCCTTACATTCTTTGTCTTATAAATAATAATTAAAGTGAAATTTAAAATGTTTATTTCAAATTTATACATTAATTGTATAGAATTTTTTTGAACCGCGCTTAGGTAAATACTTTTTTCATCATACAATCAGTGCGTAAACGTTTTGTACCCTGGATAAATATATGTATTATGTAGACCTAAAATAATACAACTACAATTCTTTAATTTCTAAGATTTTTACGGCTAGTTGCTATTATTTGATTTTAGGAAAATTCAAATCGCCATCTTTGTACTAAATCACAGAACCACAAAAGTTGGTTCTGAACTACACTTATACACTTACGAAAAGGCGTCTCTTCTCAAAAATTGGTCCTGAACTACACTTACTACACTTACGAAAAGGCGTCTCTTCTCAAAAATTGGTCCTGAACTACACTTACTACACTTACGAAAAGGCGTCTCTTCTCAAAAATTGGTCCTGAACTACACTTACTACACTTACAGAAAGGGGTCTCGCATTTGTGAGGATCAGGATATACAAATTGAAATGCACCAGTCGAGGCGAAGTTTAAATAGGGAAAACTGCCCGGAAAATAACTAGAATAAAAGAATACTAACAAATTTCGTAACCAAGATAGATTAGCTTTGGCGAAGCATGATATCGATACGGGACAAAGTTTCCATTTTGAGGATGAAATTCTAGGTAGGTCAATTAGTTACAAAGCTTGATCGTTGAAGGAGGCTATACAGATATCCAAATTTCCTAAATTCTCATAATCCGTAAAAAAAACTACACTATTGTCTTAAAATTATAAAACTTGCATGTGCGTAATTTAAGTCAAGTATTCATAAACAGATTGAATAAAAATAAATAGCGATCATTGAAGGACGCTATACAGAATCTACGCTAACGTCGAAATATTATAAAACTTGCATGTACCCAATGTAAGTCATGTTTTTGGACACATTATTAATAATAATTCATAGCTATCACGGAAGGACGCTTTACAGATTTACAAATTTCATAAAATCTCAAAAAATCCGTAAAAAAACTACACTACGTCGAAATATTATAAAACTTGCATGTACGCAATTTAAGTCAAGTTTTCATAAACCTAATTAATAACAATTAATAGCGATTATTGAAGGACGCTATACAGATTGACAGATTTCATAAAATCAAAAAATCCCCAAAAAAACTACACTAACGTCGAAATAATATAAAACTTGCACGTAGGCAATTTAAGACAACATTCGTAAACAGATTAAAAAATAAAAAGCGATGTAAAATAACCACGAGGCTATGATGAAGAAGGTAAATGGAAGCGATTTCAAAACACAATTTTGATTGAACAATCAAAATAATGATGCCAAAGAGATCGATATATCATAGGTAGGTAAAAAGATTTATATGACTAAATACGCAGGCCTTTCGTTAGACATATTAGCTATAGCTACTTCTACTAAGAGCTCGTTTCCTGGCCAGATCTTATGTATGCAATCTGTTTTACTGATAAGGGTAGCTTTATTGGAGTAGCCTTCCTCGACAGTCACGGTAGCTTTTTCATTTATACTGTCAGACGTGGCGTTAACAAGAGCGCAGAATGACTCATTTTGACCGGCAGGAAGCCAGGGTGCTTCTCGGTTCAAACACCTCATAGTTATCGAAAAAATCAAAGAGAAGTCGTAAAGGCACAGATTTATGATGAACAGGTAGCCATACGTATTCAATGCAAATTTGTATTCGCGTCTGATCCCGGAGTGCATCAATTTGGAATATATATTTTGCAGGTTGATGACGGTCTTGCTGCTATCGAAGCATTTTACATCGTGATCGTTTTTCATATGATTTTTTAGACCTGCCAGTGAAATTTCATCGGCACATATGTCGTACGGGCACAGGATCTTGCCAAAGGTACAGACAGACTCGTGGGCGAAGCGACCCTCGGAAGTCACTTGGATGTTACAACCAAATCTGTAAACAAACGGGAATAAATTATAGTAATTTAATTTCATCCTAAATCTTGTGATAATATGAGTGTACATGAGTCATTGATATTTTTAATAACCATATTCACATCGATTTTTTTTTAAAGGAAGAGCAAAACTAATAATGTTTTAAAGTAAATAAATAATTAAATGCATATTTGAAAAATATATGTAAACGTCATCGGGAATTGAACCTAGGACCTCATATACTGTCTCTCTCTTGAGTAATTAATGTGAAAAATCCACATGCTCATTATCATCATACTTTTGTGTTACAAAGTGTAACAAGTATTGAACTATCTAACTAACCATCACGCCGCTTCCCCGCAGGGGTAGGCAGAGAAATAGAGCGCCACACCACTCTGTCCTTGCAAACATTCTTCTCCTCTTCCACGTTCATGCATCTCCTCATACATACCCGCCGATTGTTACGACTCCTACCCTGACCACTTTCAAGTATTTGGTATACTTGATCGTGCCATGTTTTTCTCGGTCTTCCTTTTGCTTCTTTTCCCACTAACATTCGCCTCATAAATTTGTTTTACCAAGAACAAGTATTGAACTTTGAAAGAACAAGTATTGAACTTTCTTTAAAATATTTTAACCACTTTTTTTATAAATATTTGGACAAACTAACATTTCGACAAAAAAAACTTTTCGCAAGATGAAGAACGAACGTTATTGTTTAATATATGTAAATGTTTTAAAAAATTCAGTGGATGTCTCTTAAATATTTGGATAAATTAACATATTTCGATAAAAAAAACTTATTACAAGATTGATATATTAAAAACGTTCATATTCAATACTACCATTAATAAATTTCATTGCTTGATGGTAGTATTAGATATCAAGGTTTTTAATATGTCAGTGGATATTACTTAAACATTGGGGCCAAAAGAACTTTTTCAATATTAATATTTTAAATCTATCAAATCTATCTATCATTTAAATTGTTAAACAATCTAACAAATTTCGTTTTTTTTTTTAAAGACTTAATTTCGTTTCTCAATGGTAATGTTTGATATGAACATTTTAATATATCCATGGATAACACCCTAATATTTAATTATGTAATCACCTGTGGTTCGCGCACGGGAGGGTGAGGTCGCGAAGCAGTTTCCCGATAGCAGCGCAGGGGGAGCGCGGTGGCGGGGCGCGGCAGAACGGACAACGGGGTAGTTTTCCGGCACAAGTACCGCACCATAAACCTCCACAACGAGAGCACGCGTTTACTCCAGAGTTCTGTAGAAAAATAAAGTAAATTCAACACAAAAAAATTATGAAATACCTGAATTCAAGGCCGAAACAAGCACCTATTAAAACAGTCATTTTAAAATAATACACATTTATTGATTCGGCATTAACTTGTAATTGCATTAACTCGAGGAATGATTTGTAGATTATTTAAAAAAAAACACTTGAATAACCACTTGATGAATAAGTGGTGATACAATTGTTTAATTAAAAAAATAAAATCATATTTCTTGGACAACTATATACTGTCTTTGGACTAATGATGTCCATGGACCATATTATCTGGCAAAATAAACTTGAATTGAAAAAAAAAATCTAATTTTAAAAGACTATCTTAATATGCCTGCATTTTATCCCGATAAGAAAATTATATAATATGAATAATAATTTACATACGTTTATTAAATGTGCGCGTTATGTTTAACACGTACCTGAACATGTCATGAATTGAGAATAATATTAATACTCGGCTGTGACATGCAAATATGATATGTACACATATCTTGATCAGATTACATCTCCTAACATGATTATCCTATTTGAAGGACCTACTAGTAATATAATTATACTGGTAATTTGACATCCCTGAAACTAAATTGACTGAATTAATTTCAGCTTACCTGAAGTGGGTTCATGCAGATGATGCACTCTGAGAGTTGCGCAGATATATCCTTGCAGTCGTCGCATTTCTTTTTATCTCCTGCATCCTCCGTTTCTGAAAATAATGCATTAATTAAAACACATGCCAGTAGGATCTTTTTAAAAAATATAATGTGTTTTATAAATAAAAATGTTTATCGATCAAAATCTTTGATTTCAGTTTTTCACGAATTGCTTTGAAATGACACAACTTTGCATTCAAATATACGAATGTTTTAAAACGCTATTTTTTATTTCCAATTAATCAAAATCTAATATATCTATATGTTTTTCATAAAAAAAGAAAGTTGATTTAGAAAATAACTGTTTAAGCTTTTACGTAATAATTCAAGGCTTGCGTAGGTAGAGAAGAAACGATGAAAAATTAAGGTATGAAAAATTCACATCAAAATCAAATGAAGTTTAGAAAAAAAAACCGCCGGGGTTTTATCGAAATCTCGATAAAATAAGATTAAAAAAGGTTAAAGTAAAAATTTTAATTGGGGTATTTACAGGGCAATTTTTCAAAAGTTATAGATACAGATTTATTTATAAATCATGAGAGTTTGTACGTGATTTTGGAATTAACACGCGCCTTTGTAAATATGATCAAGAAATACAATATTAAATAAAAAAAGTAATTTTATATAAATGAATAATTTTTAATACCTTTTTCATTGTTGATAATAATACTGAATGTTTTGACATTCCCTTGGTCCCTCTTCAGAATCTCTCCAGGTGTTTCCATTAGCAAGGTGAGGAGCTGTAACAAATAATACAAAAAATATAAGATTTACAAACGACTGAATTTATTATCCTTACGGCTTCGTCAAATATGTAGTGTAATTTTTTTCTAAAGAATATAACATAAAAGTATATAATATTATGATTGCGAATATAAAAATTGATAGAATAACAAAAAGGTTTGCTCGCTATTTTACGTTAGTTTTTTTTTGCAAAGAAAATAATGAAATTTTTGCCGTTTTGGCTGAGAAAACCAATTATATTTAATCCATACAAGAAACTAGAACTTTTGTAAAAAAAACGACAGGGTCTAAACATCTGATGTAGTAATTAACAATTAATTTTCACATTTATTTGAATGATACCATATGGAAGTAGTAAACAATTCTCCATATCCATTTACATATGTGCTGTGGGAAATGACGTTCTGCAAAGGTATTGTATGCAGTTTTTGCAAAATAATTGCATATTAATTTTGATTGTCTAGTTAAATGATAAGGATTTAATTTTAAAAAATCCAAGCCTGTAAAATTGACGTGTGAATATATCTATTATATTTTTCTTTTCCACTAAACTGCATGTAAGGGAGGATAAGGTACCGCAGTAACGTAGCGTTACGCTGATCGTAAAATATAACAAAAATGCAAGGCTATTTGTCATACTTTTAAGATGCAGTGCAAAATAACAACTTCCTTGTAAAAGCTGTGCAAAGGCTGATACGATGATTAAAAAAAAACTCATGAATATACGAAGTTGAACCTAGTCTAAACAATTAAACTTTGAAGATGCAATAAATACTGACATAACAATGAAGTCACTTTTTTAAATGTGCAATTAAAAAAAAATATATCGGAGATACATGTTCTGATCTCACCCTGGTATAATTTGATTAATGTATTTAATAATGATTCCCTCAGGTAGAAAAAAATATATAAAAATAAACTTACTTCGTCAGAAATTGATGATGACGATGACGCCATTTTGGCCCAAATAAAAATCTGGACAAAAATATCACAATTACACTTCTTTGCACAATCAGAACTATTGAAACCACAGCACTTTTAAATATTTTATGATATTTAAACTCACCAAAAAAACGTCACCCTTCACCAGGGGTGTTAAGTAAAGACTGTATAATATTAATTACCAAATTTGCACTTTTATACCCTGGCCAACCGGTAATGACTTATGACTCCATTACGGGCCTGTATTGTTCGAGCCGGGTTCGACAACCTTTTTTTGTTTGTCGCTTCGTATATAAAACTACTACAATTAGGAAATATAATATTTTTTTTATAAAAAAAACAAAATACATTATCTAAAGTTACATTAATATAAAAATGTGTTTTTTATTTTTATTTTAACGGCGACTGAAAAAAACCCTGCTATTTAGGTGTTATTTTAAGTTTTTTAAATCTATGTAAGTATTCCTACTGTAAAACGTAAAAAAATAGGAAGCGGGTAGTGGAAGTAGGTACAAGGAATCGAATTGTGGACCTCAAAATACAAGTCTGGTATTTTAATGGTACCACGGGACTATAATCTGACTAAAATTGCATATTTGACCGCTGAAAGAGATCATACATAACAGAGGTAAAAAAACATTAATATTAACTAGTCACATAAAACACATATTTTTAGAAGTACATACATTATTTTTAATAAATGTTTTATACATAATCACTAAAATAAATCATTTTTAAAAGATATTTTGGTTCGCAAGACGATGGTTGTCGACCTCTGATTTAGGATTAACGGGATATAGATATAGTGTAATATGGATTCAGGAAATTTGTTGTGATTTTTGCATTTATTTTTTTTTTTTAATAAACTGAAATGTTTTGATAAACTAGTTTGAGTTGTATTTAATGATTTTGTTTTATTTTTTAGCTATTAATAAAATAAAGACATTCTAACATATATTGAACAGTTTAATTAGCACAAGTGTGATTTACATACAATAATATTATTTGATCATTTATTACCTTATTGAATATTAACAAAACCTTTAAAATGTAAAATCAAACGTTGTTTTACTAACTTATGAATAGTTCCTGTAACAATTCGTTATCTACATGGCACTGACTGCATCTTATACTTGATCGTTACTCACATGAAGGATAGATTACCATTCCTGCACTTCAAACTGGGCATATGAAATAAATATATGTGAAAAATATTTTTATATTTATTTAATCACATTAGAGAATCGAAAACGGGATCTAATGTACTCTTTACGAAATTCCGGTGTAATATAACGTAAAATACTATGTATCAATCAGTAATATTTGGTATATTCCTAAATTTTATTAATTAACTAAAATAATCTTCTTGTAACTCTTATACGCACCCGATGGTACATAGGATACTGCACCGTATAGAAGCAGTGTTATCTTGATCAGTTAAATACAAGATGGAAAGCTGATCAGCCTTGCACCTCACGTACCAGTCGACGGTGATATTAAATAAATATTACAGTGAAAAAATCACTAATGTTTATTTTTAACCCTCTTGGTAATCGAACCCGGGACCTCCAGAATGGATTATTCTAGCGCGCTAACCACTACACTTTAATACTTTTAATAGATGAGTTTATTTAATTGTCTTATTGTTTTCGTATTTATTGTATCTATTTAGAATTACTATTTTTCCACCGTTAGACAAAATCCTTGCTTTGTTTTATTTTTTGCATAATTTAAAAAAAAATAAATAGCTTTTGCAATCCTTAGAAATATACATATGTATTATTGATTATGGTTTAAAGGAGGAATTCAAAAGAGATAGTAGTAAGAATCTTAACTTAAAGGAAGGTTTTATTTATTGTTTCGGCATTAACTTTGTGGTAAGACATGTTACAATGATTAAAGAAAACACTTCGTTTTTTACCACTTGAGTTTTATTATAGACTACATGTTTCAGAAGTTAAACTTCCATCATTCAGGTCTGTATAATAACTAAAATAGGAACCATTTTATATTTGTAGAACAATTTTATATTTTTATATTTTAGTTATAATACAGACCTGAATGATGGAAGTTTAACTTCTGAAACATGTAGTCTATAATAAAACTCAAGTAGTAAAAAACGAAGTGTTTTCTTTAATCATTGTAAAGGAAAGTTTCCGGATGGAATCCCTGCCCATATTTTATTAAAATACTAAGGGTCTAAGTTTTTCAAATAAATAAATTGCTAATAAATGGAAAAACATCCTGTGATTCTATATTTACTATAAAATGAAATAAAATATGCCATAAAAACGTGATATTTATGCAACCTAAGACATATCTCTTATATTTTAGGTAGGCATCATGTATGTATGTAAATGTTATGAATATTGATTATTTTATTCTTTCTTTGGTTAGCTTATATTACATTTAATACATACAAACTATTTTTTACACTTAATATACATCAATTATGTATTTACATTTTCTTACAGTAAACAAAACATTTATTTTTAAATTCTTTCAGACTCTTCATTCTTCATACATTCAGGTATTTCATAATACATTCTCAAACCCCTATACATAATACAATTTTGTGACTCGGTTTTTTCAAAAATGTCTTATTGATGAGTTTCATATCTTGATTTTAAAAATTTATGATTCAAGTGGTCAGGTTAGCAGTCGTAACAATCGGCGGGTATGCATGAGGAGATGCATGAACGTGGAAGAGGCGAAGAATGTTTCCAAGGACAGAGTGGTGTGGCGCTCTATTCTCTCTGCCTACCCCTGTGGGGAAGCGGCGTGATGGTTGGTTAGTTTTAGTTATGATTCATTAAATATCGGAAATGTAACATTATAGCGACGCTCAAAAATGGCCATATTTATCCTAAAGTTCAAACCTCTTTGTTCGTGTTGGACTTTAAATGGTTATTAATAACGTATCGAGAATTTCTGGGAATATCCCCGCAAAAGGATTATAAGGAGGCAAGTTTAGAAAATTTACAAGTAATTGTTTTTAAATGATTATTATCACGGCTGCAAACAGTCATTAAGGCCGCTAATAGTTGGAATTTCAACCCATTTATTTTTGTTTCTTTGGATACACCCTTTGAAATCATATTCTTAATGTCATTTAAAATACTAAATATTTTGAAACATTTTAACGATTTAGGGATGTTTTTGAAATAACATTAAAATACATTAGGAACATTATACTGGGGATTCAAAAATGATTAATTTATAATTTTATTTCCATTATTTATTAATTTATTGTCACCGTCTTTTTAAATTTACCGTTATTTAAAGCGATAAATTGCCATTTTATTATTTGAAATTTACACTTTGAAAACCTATGTCAGCAACATTTTGAGTGGGTCCAAATACTTGTTCACAAAATCTGCATTATCTCCAATTAGGTCATCAGACCCGTAAATGCCCAGACTTCCATATTCTCATAATTTTTGATGAGATGTCAAAAATAATATGGAAAAAATAATATATTTATGTATGTAAAAAACGTATTAAAGTAATTTTTTAATAACATCTTAATAAAATCTTAACGCAATCATTGCTCGTATTTGTAAGACTTGAGCTAGTTCATGGCATATTCGTTGGTTGAAAGCTTCGATTTTTCGTCAAATGCTCCGCCAGGAAGTGTAACTTAATATCCTGATAAACTTGTAAGCAGTTGAAATAAATTGAATTATAGGAATAAGCCAGCTGATACGTTTTATTATTGCACAGTACATTAAATAAATAAAAAAAGGAAAAAAATCATGACCTGGTTACAATAATTCTTACTTTTAAATGGATTTTCTAGCGTAATTTAAAAAATGACACCATGGCACTTTTACTTTATAAATTTTTTAATTATGCATAGTAATAATTTTATGTGGTGGCAATATATCAGGTCTTTTGACAGTTACTTTCTTGTCGCTCGGTATCATGCCTCACTCTTTATAAAATAATTTCATCCCAAAAAAACTCAATTTTTTTTAACATGTGTTTATTAAATAACTGTCTCTTAATTATGTGGATTAATATTTTTTTGATTTTTCAAAATGATCATATTTAAATCCGCATATAATCTAGCTTACATTGTCATTTTGATTATCTTTAATAAAAATGGCCTTAGACGATTTTTTGGAAATATCTGTATTTGACAACCATCCTAATTCATTTCATCCCCTTAAAAGAGACCTCTTAGAAATTCGATAAAAGACAATTTAAGATGGTGGTCGTACTATCGACATAGGACTTCATAGCGGTGGTAATACTAAACTTGAATCTCGGAGACGATTTTTAAGATGCCAAAACATTTTTTCGTTATCCACTTGATTATTGTAGTACCTATAATATTTCGCGTTTATTAATATATGTCCCACTATTAGACACCCATTCACAAAACACATTCGATTAATGGCGTGTTATCTTGATTAAAAAAAAAACTATGTGATTTGTAAGAATTCAGCCGTAAAGCTTAATCAGTATCGCTTCAAGGGTAATATTAAAAAAAGGCTTATGCAGGACCTAGCCATGAATCAAATTTATTATGCATGGTAGAATAAATTGGTTATAATACAACTACCAAAATGGTAAATTTGTGTTTTATAACTAAATTATTGAATGTTCTTCATCTATCTTAATATATCTGTAAAATAAATGTTTTTATTTTATTGTTATGATATTCAACAAATAAGTATCAAAAGATAATATAATATAGAGTACTAGCATTTCACATAGCAGATAATTAGTTTGTATTTAATTTCATTGATTAATTCTTCAGTCAATTTGGTTTTCGATTCAATGATCGATTTTTCAGTGAATCCATTTTTAATTTCGCTTTGGTAAATACCACAGTTTCAATAAAATCACTTATTATACGTATTCGATGCATTTCACATTATTTTCAAATAAATTTACAATACGGTTTTTGAAAATAATGCGGAATGTATCGAAGCACGTGTCACATTTATTAGATTTGAAGAAATCGTAGTATTTACCAAGTAAAAATTCAATTGAAAAAAGTTTGTATATATTTCAATAAATTAAAAAATTCACACCGTTTTTACGTATTGTGTATTTCATTTTGATTGGATGAATAATTAAATAATAATAAAATTTGGATAATAAAATAATAATAATAATAAATTAAAAAAAAAAAAGTATAAATCAAATCTTCTTTCAAACAAATGGAAGAAATTCGGTCTTTTTTTTCAGGATTATCGTGGATTTCTCAGTGAGAAGAATTTTGGCAAATGAAAAAAAGATCTGAGAAAAAAGGCTTCAATGACAGTGGGAAATGCGAATGAATGCTCTGTGTTTGGTTAAAGGAATGCCACTAGACATTTATTAAAGAAGGTTCTTTTTGTTGAATTCTAAAATAATTCTTTTTACATGTCGAGTGTCCAGCTTTAGCTATTCAATGCTCATTCCAAGGGAAGCAAAGTATGATTTCAAGGATTTAAAAAACTTACCTTTTGTAATGAGCAATGTTTGTTTTGCTAGTACGTATACTTATTTACGTTTTTATTCCAAAATATCAAATTGCGATGCCTTAACTTATAGAATTACGTTTTCGTTACATTTTGATTTCATTTCTCTCTGCGAATAAGACTGGTGTAGAATTTATACGGAATAAATGAAGAAAGCATATTTGATACTAAATACAATCATCATTTGAAAAGATGAAGATCGGCATATTTGATTTAATGATATTTTTTCTTTTACAAAAAAATCTAAGAATTTGTACTTTTTATACATTAAAGAACAAATTATTCAATTAATTAATATATTCGTAAAAATATAAGTATAAATAATAAACACATACACCGAAGGAGCAACAAAAACCTTCTAATGATAATTTTATCGATATGTGTATTGTGTATCTATAATATACTTTCGGTAGGTACGACGCAAACAATTAAACTTATATCCAAACTGTCTAATGTTTACTGGAGATTTTTTTTAAAGTTTTTTAGCATAGGTGATTAAAAAGTTAACGTGGAATTGTTTTTTATTTTTAATAAATCCCCTATTTGTCTACCCTGAATATTTCGGGTTTTAAATTGTTTACTTCGTACGTACCAATTTGATAAGGTTGATACCTAAACTTAATCAATTTTAATTTGAGTATTCAAATTTCTGTTGGTTTTCAAACTTTATTAATCAAAGTTTGCATAAAAGATTAAAATTACTGAGGTACCTACTAAAGTAATTAATTTTATCAATGAAGAGCTGTTAAATTCTTAATTTTCAACCAATTATTACACGACGGAATATTATATTAAAGATTTTGGCGTTGAACCTAGGGCAGAATATTTTTCTTTAGTTTTGTTTATCTTCGTGATGAAATGGGTTTAACGTTTAACTTTGATAATGGGATCTTTCGTTCAGGAACGGATTATTCTTAATAACTCAAATTTATTTCGCAAAATGATTTGAAATATTACCCGTTTATCGGAAAAAACAGCGTATGTGCAAATTTAATAAAGTCGAATAAAAATATTGCAAAAGAGTCATAATTTAAAATACAGTATTAAAATAGTTGTTAGTTAACTAAAGTTGTGCGAGAGAATGCCTTTACGTAGCAGTGAGGCTCACCACCCACTATGCAGCATCCCTCGCGGGGGTGCAAAGAGGAGGATGGAATGCCGCATAGGCGCTTGGAGTCAGGACAGAAGAGTGTGGCGTTCCATCCTCTCTGCCTACCCCTGCGGAGAAACGGCGTGATGGTAGTAGTAGTAGTAGTATTAAAATAAAACACTAACCACCTTTGAGTTTATTATTGTTAACATGACTATTTTCGTCTATAGTTCTTGAAACTAGTCGTGTTTACATTAACGAAATCAGAAGTAGTATAATACGAGTGTTTTGCTTTTATATTTATGTAAAACATCATGTTTATCCACAAAGTCATCAATTATTTAATGCCAAAGCATTAAATAATTAAGCCATAAGTCAGAAACATGTACGACTATGTATGTGTGTACGTGAATAAAGAAAAGTTAAGTGTTTTTGTTGAACATTATTTATACAAATACATGTTTCAATACGATTATCCATAAATTTGATCCACGTGATATTTCTCTAGGAAAGAATTAAAATGTTGATAATCTTCCTTCATGAAGACTTTACATTATTAGAAATTTACAGTAGATATTTTTAATTTTAATTATTTTTTTATATATATATTTTTTTTGCCGATGAGGTTGTGATCCTAAATAATAAACCTATATTAACTAACTAACCAACTAACTATCACGCCGCTTCCCCGAAGGGGTAGGCAGAGAGAATAGAACGCCACACCACTCTGTCTTCGCAAACATTCCTCGCCTCTTCCACGTTCATGCATCTCCTCATACACACCCGCCGATTGTTTCGACTCCTAACCTGACCGCTCTCAAGTATTTGGCATATCTGATCGTGTCAACCTATATTATAGTTACAATAAATTTGGATATTTTATAAAGCGCAATTTTTACTAAATACTACCACATATATTTTACATTTAATATATTTTGTACTATGTACCTATCTTTTTATTTTTTCAATTCATATTTTGAATACTTTAATTTATTAAAGTGGAAAGTAGAACTTACACAATTTTCACAGTATATTCTCACATATACGCCAAAATCAATTGATTGAAAATGTAAAAAAATATGATTGGTACGTGGTTTTGCTTTGGGGCTCCCGATTCTGATCGCCTAGTTACCTGATCTTTCTTCCTTGTTTTCATCAATTTACATTTTCATTAATACAAAATGTTGTAATTATTCATTCATACAGGAAATAATTGTTATTTATGTTTTTCGTTTCAACTTAAGTTCAAGAACTTCTTTTGACTCTTATCCGCACTCAGTGGTGCATGGAGCACTGAATCTTATCAACGCAGTATTACATATTTTGATCATTAATTAATACTTGGAGGTAAGGTGGTCAGTGAAAGACTATCTGTAAGCACTTTCTGCACTCTAATTTTAAATAGCTGCATAAACATTGAGCTGCATCACTAGTCTGTTTTTGATTTTTTGGATATAAGAAGTTAAATAAATTTATAAAATAAAATAAATTACGTCCTTTTCAAAAGCTTTTATTATTTTATTTTACAAATATGTGTTAAATATTGGTAATGGTATGAAAAAAAATTGTATGGTAAAAAATAGTACCAAGTAAATGTAAAAATTACTCATATTCATACCCGTATGTATTTGTATCTTTCAATGAAAACAGCAAACATTTGAATAATATAAAAGGCCACAAAATAAAAACTAACTGCCAAAATTTACCCTTAATTCCCTACTGGTTTAACCGTAATGGTAAATAATTAGGGAATTCTGGGAAACAAATAGAGGCGTGCTGTTTCATTATGATCATATTCATTTTTAAACCTCAATACTGAATACAACTATAATGAAAATATGCACTTCAAATGGAATTAACGGCCATAATTCGACGAATTTTGTTGCTGTACATAGTTATTGTTTGATAATTTAAACTTACCGAATAATAAAATTAGGTATTTACTGATATATTTTGTTGTTTCGAGCGAAATATGATAGGGTTATGAAGCAATTAAAAAAGACGGTTTTATTTCCAAAAGATCAAAATCAATCTGTAGATTTATGTCGATCAAACATATGGGATTAGATACATTGTAATTACTTTCTAGGAAATTTTAAGATTGTTGATTTGCGTGAGATTATAGTCAGTACCCTGTAGTTTAGAGAATTCATTTATTTTTCTTCTTCTAATCCATATCTGCACCCTATGGTGCATAGGGCACTGCATTGCATTGACGCAGTGTTACCTTGATCGTTACTTACATGAAGGCAAGGAGATCACTCCTGCGCTTCAGGGACCAGTCCAGGGTAACATTATATAAATATTGGAGTGTAAAATTACCAATATTTATTTTCACCCCTCTGGGTATCGCACCCGAGACCTCCAGTGCGGTAGCCGAGGTTACTGACTATTACACTACGGAGGCGGATAACATAATGCATATAATAATAAAGTATATTTTCTCTATGATGCTCGATATTTATAGTAAACACACCTATTAATATCTTATCCTGGTGCCAATAATCTTCATTAATTTATGTATTTAATTTACTACTTACTACTTATCCATATTCGCTCCTTATGTGGAGCATATGGAGTCCACAAACTGTCTCCAGACTCTTCTGTCAGCTGCCAGCTCCCTTGCATCCTACCAAGTCAGGTCTTTGTCCCGAAGTTCAGACGAAAACGACAAATTGTCAGCAGTAGGCATCCTGGGCGCCAGGAACTTGATAACTTGTAAAAGAGGCAAGCTTGATTAAGACTCTCAGGAGGCATGCAAAGTACATGGTCTAGATTGCTGAATCACTTGAATTATTTAAATTCAGAATTTTATTATTTCCCGTAAATTTAAGTTTTTAAGTTTTTTTTATGGATAGTTTTCCATTAAGCGTTTATTTTTATTTTTTTTAAATACTAGCTGTACCTGGTCACACGTTGCAGTAACTCCATCTGTTTTATTGGAAAATAAAGCAAACAGGAAGCACACATTTTTAATATGTTTCGCTTCACAACCCGTGTTAATCTATGAAAACATTACGAATTTTATCGTTGTTGCACGAATATATGAAGTAAAAACAGTACGAGATAACTCGTTATCGGCATCCTAGCAAAGAACGCAATCGACGAGTTATCTCGTAGTTGTCAGTCAACGTGACAATAATATCTTGTTCCGACTAGCTTCGGAAACTACATACGTTTCCATCTACGGGTTCGAAAATAATTTGTTTGAAAATCTATAAATCAAAAATAAAAAACCTAAATCTTAATAATAATCTAATATATAATGTTCCCGTTGTTCTCAAAACTCCACCCCTAAACTAACCCCTCCTGACTCAACCCCCCCCCCTCACTTATAATTCCACCCACGTCTATCAGTACAAATAATTATTTATCATTTTTAATGTTTTTTAAAGGAATAACTCGGAAAACCTTTAATTTTAGAGGCTTGCCTGCAGGTTGCATAGTAAGGATAGGGAAGGTAAATGTGAAAAATATATCACAAACACCCAAAGCAATTAAAAATTAATCTAAATAAATCCTTAGTTTATATTCAAACCCATAGAAACAAGTCGTAACATACGTAATATATTACTCAAGTGGCAAAAAATAGTGTTTTATTTATAATTGAAGACACTTTTATTATTTGAGATATTAAAAATGAAGCAATACAGCGTAATGGCATTGGAGAGCTTTTTAAAAGCTTTTATATGTCCCATAGTCAAATGTCACATGCCTAATGGAACGTGCAGCTCGGCAAATAAACTGCATTCTGACTTCAATTGCAGTATAAATACATTCAAATAGAATAACGGAAAAGCACTCATTGTATAAACTGGAACAATTTTTTAAAGCAACTATGGAGCTGTACCTAGCCACGCTTTGCTGTGGCTCAGCTGGTCAAATGGAAAAGAAAGCATACATTTAAAGAATGTATAATTTTACAATGCTTTTGAAGCTATGAAAATATTTAAAATCTATGAAACATTAATGCAACCGAAAACATTGAGAATGACAGAAGCTGCCAAGAAGCAACCTATCAACCATGAGCAATGTTTAGTATTTCGTGTATGTTGCTTATGCATTCAATAGATGGCGTAGCCATTGGAGTAAAAAAACTTTTTGGAAAGCATATGTTTTCCCATGTTACAACTTTTATATAATTTGCAACATTTTGGGTCCAAAACTTTGTTCACCGATTTGGAATTCTCCACATAGGACTTATTTTTACATTTTGACAATTTGATATAATATGATAAAGAATATGAAAGTTTGGATTTATAGGGCTCAAACATGAAGCATAATGAGATGTACGAATTCCAAGAAATTGAATAGTGTGGTTAGGATTGTAAAAGTTACCTGTGTGTAAAGTTATCACTTGACCAGCCTATGATAGGTCATAAGCCCTGTAAATACCCAGATTTTCATATTCTTCTTAATTTTTTTTGAGTTGTCAAAATGTTTAACATAATTATTTACATAGATATATAAAAACACGCGCGTGTTCGAATGTATGTAAATGTCTTAAAATTTCGTAGAACCGGTGAATAACTTTAGGAGATTTAAAGTTTTGAAGAAACTAATATTTATATTTTTATTTAGATAGATGTTTATATTTGGTAATTTTCATAACAACGTAGTTATTATTTTACGTTTTCAACGTAGTTGTTATTATTCAATAAATAATATTAAAATACAGAAAAAAGTTTTCTTCTTTACAACGCAGTGAGTAAATTAAGAATTTTTAAAATTTTGTCATTTTTAATAATATTTTTAGTGTTTTTATCCTTCTTTGCTCGTAATTTGGATTATTGTACTCTTATATTGGAACAATCTAACTTTACAAACAGATTTCGATTTTAGAGCTTCGGATTTTCTTAATTTGTTGTCGTAGTAGAAGTGGTAAGATTTTTTGGAATTTTAGAAAAATACAGTTGGCATTTACATAAAATATTCCACGTTCAAAGCATCAATGTATGTAGTACCTACTTTTATGTTTTTTTATATAGAAGGCCGTGAGACATCAGCGCCGCCAATGTAACAATGTTTTATTTATTCAGATTTCCGAACAGTAACTCCCAAAGTTTTGAACTTTAGTTGTAAAGTGTTTTTTTTAAATGAGGGTCACATTTTTTTTAAATTGTGATTTTCTTGCTAGAATTTAATTGATATGTTGTATTGAAATTCTTATTCTTCAATAAATAATAAGGCAATAAATAATAAGTGATTTTTTCACTGTAATATTTATTCAATATTGTCCTGGACTGGTACCTGAAGCGGAGGGCTGATCACCTTTCCTTCATGTGTTAACGATCAAGATAACACTGCGTTTATATGAAGCAGTGCCCTATGCACCACTAAGGTGCGGATAATGGTTTTATTATTATTATTATTATTAATATTTTTTTATATATATTATTGTAGCCTAATTGATGGAATTCCTTATTGTTGATCGAGTTCATATATTGTTGTATACATTTGTTTTTTATTATTTAATATTCAAAACATCTGATACCGATGTTGTATTTCAAGAACGAAAGAGGTTCAGGTGGCAGCCTAACATGGAACGTGCCGTTACGATAATGATACACCTGAATTCTGAAAACATTTCAGGATACAAACTCACGTACCTCTCCCGACTCACACTTTATAGTCCTTGGGGCTTGTCCTAGAAACGTGATAAAATTTCCTGTCACAACTTTCATGATCTAAAGTAACCCTAAATATCATGATTATCATCTATCTGTATGACATTGGAGCTCTATTACAAATATTATTTTTTATATTTTGTATATTAAGAGCATTGTTAACTTTGTGGTATAGTAATATAATGATGATTATGATAATATGGTGATCATGGAATGATTATTTCTAACCTAGCAGTCACGAAGTAGTGTTTTTTAAAGTTTTTTTTAAAGTGGTGTTACACAAAGTAAACGATGAACGATAAGCAGAGTGTTAAATTATTATTTAATTTAAATTATACTTATTGAATACAACTATTTCTTAAAATCTATTATGACACATATTTCGATCTATTGCGCATCATTTTCAAACACCGTAGTTTAAAATCATGCGAATGCATCGAAACACGTGTCATAATAGATTTTTAGAAACAGTGGTAGTTACCAAGTGAAACTTAAATTAAGAATATATTGTCTTTATCACAAAGTGACTGCCGAATTAATATTTTACTGTATTCAAATTATCGTCCTATTCAAAATAATGAATTGAAAAATGTCTCAATCTAATGTACCACATTATTCCATACATCAATCGGTGTCAGGATAACAAAGCCTGACTATATATACAAGTTTGAAGGTCTCTCTCCCTGGAAGCTGATTGAGTGTTTCAAATTTGGCAAACCAACAAAGTATCTTCTGTGTCCTCTCTGATCTCTTTGTTCTCCCGTTCTCCTTGCGCTGTAACGAAGCACCGCATAAATTTACTGAACGTTACTTGTTTAGGCTTAGGACTTGGCCAATATTGGACAACTTGTAGAGACCAAGTAATGCAAGACCTCTTCCACTATGTAAATTGTTAGTAAGACTTAAATTCTTCTAAATTAATAAAAAAAGTATCATAATATTAAGTTTATTGTACTGCAATGAAATAAAACCAGGTCGTGCACTATTATTTCAAATAAAAATAAAAGTGTCGATATATAATAGGATATCAATTGTACAATTGAAAAAAAAACTATGTGCTTCACAGAATCTCAACTGATGATATTACCATCTGTTAAAACTCCACATAAAATTTCAACTAACATACGAAGCGAAATCTGCAACAGTGTATATGTTATATACTTCTTTGGAAATAATGGCAATATGGTTGTAAAGAAATGGGCAGTGTGCGAGTTTACGGTGAACGTTACAAAAGTGCATGAAGTAAGCAGTAAAGCTAGCCCAACGCCAGGTCGTAAGCCCTGGAATGCTCAGATTTTCATCTATCTTTGAATAAAAGATAGATGAATATCTCAGTTTACGGACACCACGGATATATATATATATATATATATATATATATATATATATATATATATATATATATATATATATATATATATATATATATATATATATATCCGTGGTGACATCCACAAGTGTCAAATAGAAAAAAATATTATTTGCATTATTTAAAAAATAAAATTGTTTGGATTAACTTGAATAAGGCTGAAATTGAGATATTAAATGAATGGGTCTTTATTTAATATTTTCAATAGAAGTAGGTAGGTACTTAGTCTAAATCTACCTCTTAATTTAGTACTTACTTTACTGAATGCTTTCACATTTTCCCTAAATTAAAATTCGTGTATTATGATAACATCTTTGAAAGATTAAGCAATAGAAATTTTCCCCTTGCTCCAAGGGAACAAAGGTGTTTTCATTAAAAAAACCTAAAGGCAAAGAGATTTTTTAATTTGGACCCTAAAACGAATGCCTTACCAGTAAATAGACAAACTGGATGAATTATAAGGAAAAAATATAAAAATATTTTACCATAAATAAACGGTAATGTCTCATCATTACCTCTCTTAGGAATTTTCATATACATGGTATTTATATAAAAACATATATTTATTACAAATGTGATATATCAATATACCAAGATATAAGATATCACAGTTTTCAATGTATATTGATCTAATTTGACGCAATTTCCTTTATTGATAATAATGACACTGTTTTAACGTTTTATAAACAAACAATATAAATATATATATATATATATATATATATATATATATATATATATATATATATATATATATATATATATATATATATATATATATATATATATATATATATATATATATATATATATATATATATATATATATATATATCCTCTCTGCTTACTTCTGCGGGGAAGCAGCCTGATGGTTGGTTAGTTAGTTTGTTATATAAGAAATTAATGTTCGTGCAATGAAAAATAAAATTCATTTTAAAAGCAATTTCAATGCGATAAAAAAAAACAAAATAAAAATTTCAAGCTCGTTAGAATTTTGATGTTTTAATATTTTTGTGTATATTTGTTCAGTATACACGGATCTGTGAAGTGATTTGAACCAAAACGTTTGATATGTTTACAGAAACATCAAAGAGACAAGTAATACGGATGTTTGTTAGGATACATCATGGAATGTTTAATAAATGTGCAAGTCTAATAATCTCATCCGGTAAATATTGAAATAAGTGTAATGAGAACTGGAAAGTTGTATTAGTGTCGGGTTGTGGTCCCGTGGTTATTGTTGCGGACTCTTGAGTCAGAGTTTCTCGGTTCGAACCCACTCTACCACAACTTGATACCTAATTCTAATATTGAGCCGCTTAGGCTTACAGAACTAGTATGAAATTGAAGTATTTTGGTAAATAATAAAAACACAAATATTTTTCTAAAAAAAAATATATATGCATAAAAACATATTTATTTTCACTTTCTACCAGTGCACACGCGATCAGCAATTTTATTATTTTTAAATACATATTGTATTTTTTTATTTACCAAGGCGGTGGAAAATCTTCGGTAATAACTCGCTAGTGCTTTAACTATAGTTTATTATAAATAAGTATTACTAAGTAGCTCTAAGTATGTGACTGGTTTTTAGAAGAAACAAATCTAGAATTCCGCTTGCCATACTATGAGGGTATATAAACGATTATGGCTATGTTGTTATCACCACTGTGTCATCAACATACCCACAATCTTTACAATTTTAAATATTTGACTTCTTTTATATCGATACCTTGATATTCTTTGATAAACCTTGATATTAGAATAAAAATAATATATTTTTATTAATATGTCAACCACGATGACGTTATTGAGATGGAAATATTAAAGTCCGGGTGTTTTCATGTCTAAACACGTCTATGACTTGTTATTATACGATTTTTATTTTTTATTTTATTTTTATTTGTTCGGGATTTGTACAGCTTTACATATAAAAAAATATGAAAAACAATAGTTACATTAACAATGATAGACATAACATTAAATTAACAAAAATAGTTACGTTAAATAAAAAGCCAATTAATCAATTCCACATATATGTTATAAAACTATTTAAAAAACATTCAGAGATTAAAAAAAGAGAATGGTATTAAATAAAAGATTTAACAGGAAGGAGAAGGAGAAGATTTAAATCTGGTTAAAGAGATTCCTTTTTACCCGTTGTGTTAAATCCTGTGTACAATTTTTATAAAAAATATTATTCACAAATAATAAATTATTTGGCATGGCCATCAACCAGACAACTAATTTCGATAAATTGCCACAAGACCACACTTACTCTACCCCTATATTATTTGCTTTGTGACATCAAGAGCTTCAGAACGCCCTTAGAGCTTTATAATATAAAAACCTTTTATTTTAAAATTCAGTCTGTGTTCTAAAAAGTAAATGTTTTTTTAGGATAACGTTTTGAAATTTAAAACTTTGTAAAGACGGAGTCAAAGACTTTTTAAGATTAGTTCTGAAACGTTCTGTTGAAGGGGTTCTAAACTTAACTTTTGAACCTGACCTGAATAAGTTATCTTTGATTTAATAGTTTCCTAGGAATATGACAGAATAATACACGGTGGCACAAAATTAATCTCACTATCAGAAGATGTTATATTTTTTTGCAAATGGCGTCGTACGTCAATAATATTTGACATTTCGCTCACTCCTTTCAAGAACTTCATAAATAAAAAATCGTCAATTTTGAGTTGTGCATGTTTTCGTAATGCCCAGAAAATGTACTATATCCCTGAAAAAGCGGCATATTTTTAACTTAATATTTACCCGCTACAGGGCAGAAAGTGTTATTTTTGCATTTTGAAGAAAAGGTATTGTTTAATAATTTTTTTTTTAATATACCAAATATTTTTCAAATGAAGAAAAAATATTCAGGTTTTACCTAAAAGATCTATTGCACAGTAAAAAGTTAAATAAGTGGCTTGATATTTATTTTGAATACATTGTATTTTATGTTTGAACTTTAAAAACGTTCTCCTGAAAAATCAAGTTTTTATTTTATTTATGACGTTCTTGAAAGAAGTGAGCGATTTGCGAACAAGACAGCGGCAGTATAAAAACAGTTTGATGAGGATGGCGAAAAAATTAACTATCCATTTTTGTTTTTAAATATCTTTTTTACTAAATAGAAAAAATAATTTTAAGCAATGAAAATCCTTATTTGGACTTTTATAATTATTTCTGTTCAGTGAAAAGTATGATATCCGTCAAGTGGCTGCCGCCAGTGTTATACATTTTAGTCCGTTTTATCAATATGTTTGTATACTGCAACTGTCTAGTTCACAAATGTCAAATAAGGTTGATATGCAATACTATTTGCAACAATTACAACATCATCCTATAGGGTGCTGAATTTTGTGCCACCCTGTACGTTTGCAGTAAAATGCACAAGGATGTAAAAGTAATACATTACATTTAGTAGGGTGAAGAAATAACGTCTTCCACATAATCTCAAGGAATGACTTAACAAAGTTCCCATATAAACTATTTCATGTTTTCTTGCTCAAATTTCCTACGTGGCTTAAGAGTTAAAGTGCGCATTCTTTCAATTACAAAATAATATAAGATTTATCGTATTTTTTGTGTAATGTTTCAAAATAATTAACTAAATATATGACTGTCGTATGATAAAGAATTGATCGACAATTTAAGCAAATATCATTTATTATTTTAGCCTTTGTCCGCACTAATGGTGCATAGGGCAGAATAAATATCAATATAACACTGCATCGCATGGACGGAGTGTAAAATTTATCGTTAATTATATGAAAGCAAGGTGTTTAGTACTGCTCTTCAACTGCCAGTCCAGGGTGATATTAAATCAACATTAGACTGAAATTTACCAATTTATTTTGACACGTTAGGAACCTGGGATCTTCAGCAAACATTTATTTTCACGTTTGTTCTAATCACTACGTTATGGAGGCGCACATGGCTTTTTCATAAACCAATTTTTCGAAACATTATAAAATAAAACTAGAACTTTGTTTTCAACAGCTTTTATTTTTCTTACTTTTCTCCAATCGTTTTTGACAATAACCATGTCATCTTCAAAGTTATATAATTACAATTATAAAGGGAGTGTTATATTACCATACCATAAAGTTAACAATGCTTTTAATATTCAAAATTATCGAAGTTCTAGTTTTATTTCCAAAAGTTATATACAAATTGTTTTGTACTGTGCGTTAAAAAAATGTAAGCGAAAATGCCTTCAGAAGTATTTTTGACACATCCAAAATTTATGAGGAAGATTAAAATTGTTCACGCAAAACAACAGTTAACGAAGTCAAGGGTAGAAGGTTCATTCCAAACAGTAGAATATAGTGAATGTTGCGCATCCCTTGGTACTAGTTACGCTAGCCAACCAGTAATGAGATTACACTGCGAATGGCTAGGGCTCTCCGCGTGAAATAGTAAAGCCAAATTCAAAAGGATGTTCCTACAACGGAAATTATTTCTAGGTTCTCTTAGGCGAGAAGTTACGTTCCGCTTATAATATCGTTCCTCATCTTTCTAGTTTTATTTCAAGAACCATTGTTGAGTTAGGTATGCAGTTGTATTGCAAAAAATAAAATCCTCAATCTCGTTGAAGATACGAAGATTATGAAATAAAAATTAATTACATTTAAGAATTACGTCCGCCTCCGTAGTGTAATGGTCAGCACGCTCGGCTACCGTTCTGGAGGTCCCGGGTTCGATTCCCAAGGGGGGTAAAATAAATAAAAGTGATTTTTTCACTGTAATATTTATTCAATATTACCATGGACTGGTACCTGAAGCGGAGGGCTGATCACTTTTCCTTCATGTGTAAACGATCAAGATAACACTGCGTTTATATGGTGCAGTGCCCTATGCACCATTGGGGTGCTGATAAGGGTTTTATTATATTTTTAAGAATTACTGAAATATTAAAGTAATATTTTGACAAACTAAGCTTTAGCATTACCAAAACAAATTGCTATTAAAAAAATCCTTTAATACTTATACATAAATAAAGATTTTTCACCCATAAAATATTGAAATGTGGGTAGAACTGTAAGACAAATTTTGTTGTATAATAAATTAATATCTGCTTCCAAAGTTCAATGACGAAATCTTCTGAAGAAAATGTTTTACTCAAATGTTTTAGCCTTTCATTTCGCGTTGAAATTAAATAATAAATTATTCAATGATCCAGATTAAACTTTATTATTGAAATATTTGCTATTAACTTTGTGGAATAACATGATGATTTAAATATAAAAATGAAACAATTGTTTAAGACCACTTTTGAGTTTATTAATGTAAAACGACTAGTTTAGAGATTACACATGTTCTCATCAACATAACTTTTTGGAATGACATGATAATATAAATCTAAAAAGGAAACACTTGTTTCAGACCACTTTTGAATTAGTTAATGTAAATTCGAATAATTTCAAGAATTCCGATGGTTTTTCACCTGTTGAGTATAGCATCTGTAATTCTTGAAACTAGTCGTGTTTACATTAATAAACTCAAAAGTGATTCATTTTTATATTTGAATCATTAAGATTAAACAGTTAATTTTATTCAATATTAAGATTTTTACAAACAATTGTAAAATATTTATGTTTGTATGTTGGTTATTTATTGAGATTATTTTGAAAACTCAATATTGATTATAATCATTTTTAATTTATGACTCATATTGATATTTTTCTTACATGATTTCCTAAATATATTTTTTGATAAAATATTTTACTTTTCGTATGTCGTTAAGTACCTTATATACCATTTTTGATCGGTTTTACTAAAACTACTACTCCCGGGGTTTTCTAAGTCAGGAACATCCCGACCTATGTCCTATTCTTTATCCTCAAGTTCACCCGATTGGGCCCTTCGTCTAACTCGTGCCTTTGACCGATTTTGATTATATTTGAAGTGTGGTGTATATAAACTGACCATTTATTTTTGTCCCTAAAACGCGACATTTACCAATTTTTACGTAAAAGTATGTATATTCAAGAAAACACGTAGTTTTTCATAGTTTAATGTATTAATAAAAGAGGAATGTTGTTAAAGAAAATAAGAGGAATAAATATTATAAACATGAAAAAAAATATATTGTTTTATTATTCATATAAAGAGTCGGCGGTCTTCATATAAATAATTTAGTCTTTGCACATGACTCACCAGCCACCTACTTTAGCCATATGCACCGAAATCAAGCGAGGATTTGTTCAGCAAATTTATATGAAACGGCTATAACTACAAACTATCGTCGATTTTTTTCACTTTTTCATAAAAAATTCTTACAGTGTGTTGCTCTTTTTTTGAAAACGGGACATTTCGACGACATTGCTTGGGGACAACGGGACAGGCTATCTAAAAACGGGACCGTCCCGTTCAAAACGGGACGTATGGTCACTTTAGGTATATACGTGCTTTCCACTTGACTTTTCTCTGACCTAGTTTAGTCTCTCCATATTAATGGTTTTTCGGTGACATGACGGAAAAAACTTTTATATTAACTGATCGAAATTTCGATAAGATAGGGAGACTGGTTTTAAAACGACGCTTAAACATTTTTATGTGGTTTTGGAGCTTTTGTAATCCTGACATATCTGTTAAAAAATATTTTTATTAGTTTGACCGTGGGGTATTGACCTATTGTTCAAACGTGATAACGTAGTGACCCATTTCCATTCGTTTAATGAACTCAAATTGTTAAATCCCCTTTGTTTTAAATTCAATACACGAAAATTTGAAAAACAGGCTTTCTTATTTAAACCAATTTTGATTTGAAGTTAAAAAAATTAAAGTAATTTTTTTTGTTGTTTACATTTCCAAGAGCAAAAAGGCAAAGAAATAGTTAAAAAAAACATTAAGAAACTTTTTTAAGCAATTTTTTTTTGAAATATTTTTTCAAAAGTAAATATGAGTAGACTAACAAAATGTACATATAAATAAACTGTTATGATATAAGAAGCATTATCTCTATTTATATTCAATTCATATAACCTCGCAGGGAATTTTAGGCACGTTTAGGTTAAATTAATCTAAGAAATGACAGGTAAGCATCTGAATAACATACATGACTAATGACGATATAAATTTCAGATTAGTTATAATAAAAGTAAAAAGCGATATAAATTTGTAGAAAAAAATACAGACAACTATTTGTTAAATACTTTGTTATTCATTAATAATTCGTTCATAAGAATACTTGAATGTAATGCTATATGTATATATAAATATATATATATATATATATATATATATGTATATATATATATATATATATATATAAATATATATATATATATATATATATATATATATATATATATATATATATATATATATATATATATATATATATATATATATATATATATATATATATATATATATATATTTATATATATATATATATATATATATATATATATATATATATATATATATATATATATATATATATATATATATATATATATATATATATATATATATATATATATATATATATATATATATATATATATATATATATATTTTTTTTTTTTTTTTTTTTTTTTTTTTTTCAAAAGTAAATATGAGTAGACTAACAAAATGTACATAAATAAACTGTTATGATATAAGAAGCATTATCTCTATTTATATTCAATTCATATAACCTCGCAGGGAATTTTAGGCACGTTTAGGTTAAATTAATCAAAGAAATGACAGGTAAGCATCTGAATAACATATATATTTAACTAATGACGATATAAATTTGTAGAAAAAAATACAGACAACTATTTGTTAAATACTTTGTTATTCATTAATAATTCGTTCATAAGAATACTTGAATGTAATGCTATATGTATATATAAATATATATATATATATATATATATATATATATATATATATATTATATATGTATATATATATTTATATATATATATATATATATATATATATATATATATATATATATATATATATATATATATATATATATATATATATATTTATATATATATATATATATATATATATATATATATATATATATATATATAAATATATATATATATATATATATATATATATATATATATATATATATATATATATATATATATATATATATATATATATATATATATATATAAATATATATATATATATATATATATATATATATATATATATATATATATATATATATATATATATATAAATAATATTCTCATATTCGTGTATCCAACGTCTTGCACGGAAACATAAACTGTTAATTTGGGTTTGTTAATTTAAGGTCTTTATGGATATGACATTCTATCTTCTGGAGTTGACAGAATAATTAAAATCAGTCGAACATCACACGCCTGTCAGTAATCACGTAGAGGGAACTTTTTTTCAATAAATTAATTCAATCAAAACCGGAGTTTTTCTCGAAGAAGTGGTACGACGATAACATTCGATTGAACTCGGAATTTAATTAAAAATGGAATATATTTAATGGATGATATTTGTATTGTCGTGAAAAAAATGTATTAAAAAATGTTTTAGGGATAAAATCAATATTTGATGTATCACAGTCCACTCTCAAGACCTACATGAGTCATATAGCTCACGACCTGTCTTGGTGGTAGGAGCTTCACCTTCTCGGAGTCTAGTAGTTGTTCTCCAAGGATATAACTTCGATTACGAGCAAGTGTGTCACAGTTATAGAGAATGTGGACGGGTATTTCGTTATCTTCCGTACAAAATATGCAGACTGGGGGAATCATGCAGTCCAAATTTCGATATGTGCTTTCTCAGTCTGCAGTGTCCTGTGAAAGTCGTGGTTAGGGTCGTTATTATTTTCTTTCTAAACTTTAGAGCTTCTGATGTGAATTTCTCCGCTTACCCCTTGATCAGTTCCTTCACGTGTTTCATCCCTTTGCTGTTGGATCAGATTTTTTAACTCTTGTCTATGGCCCAGATCTTTAGGCCAATATTGATAGTGCTAAGTGTCAGTCCACTTCTGGGCTCAGGGCAATACAATAGATACAATGGATTCAATATCTTATGTCAATCAAGATTTGTCATAAAGTTGATTTATTTGTACATATTTTATATGTATAAATAAATACGAAAATTTTATTTTTAAGTAATATATGATTATTTTCAAATTTGTCTTAAATATTCGTGATTATGAGAAATAACTTCCAGATTTTGGTAAAAAGATTAAATAATTATTTTTCTGATGTAAAGTTTATTTTTGAAATACCATATTATTATTTCCATGGCGACTTTGGTAGTAACTTATAGAGTAAAAGTTTCTCTTATCCAATTACAAAGCAGCGAGTGGTGAAGTCAAGGTTTTACTCAAGTCACAAGATTACTCTATGAACTATTAGTAAGATTATTAACTATTAGTAAGCCCAAAGCCATATGAAAATTAAGCTTGCATTTCTATGAAAATAATAAGATATTGATAAGTTTAATGATACTATGTCGATAATCAAAGATTCGATCAATTCAATTTAATTATTGTTATTTTTGTAGACATTTCACAAAAGTGTATTTTCGAATCCATTATATTTTACATATATTATTATCAAATGGGTTTTCTTGATAGTCCTATCTCCAAAAAAACACAAGATGCCGTTGGATATAAAAAAATGTAAATATTGATTACATGTTAATCCTAGCAAGATAAATATTTTTTATTACGTACCTATGTTATTGTTAAGTGGAATGGTACACAACTATTTCTGTAGATCTGGAGAAAACTATTTATTATATTGAGAATTTAATATCTGTTAATCAGTTAATAGTAAGTTAAATCAAGAACTTAATGTTAGATTATTTTGTCGAAAGTTGTTTTGTATTTTGAGGGTTAAGTTTTTTCTAGGTTGTGTTTTTTGGTTAGTTTATGTATGTTATTAAAAATTTTAAATTTAAAAATTATATGTGTATTGAAAAATGCTCACAGGAAGAAAAGAAGTATGTATAATCATGTTTCAAAAAGCAAAATTTTACAATTAGACTCAAAATCTGTCGTTGATTTGAATTTATTACGTTATTTTTCCTTTGTGCATGTCCTAGCTACTATTGTTTGGAAGTGAAACATGGAGTTGGCAAAAGAAGGATGAAAGTAAACTGAATGTAGTCGAAATGCGATTTCTCAGAAGAATGTGCGACAAAACGATGTATGATAGATATGCGAATAGTGAAATAAGGAAGGAATGCAAAGCTGAGATAAGCATTATCGATAAAATTAAGAAAGATGTGTTGAGATGGTTTGGACATGTAGAACGAATGAGTGAGGAAAGAACGGTAAAATAAATTTATGAGGCGAATGTAAGTGGAAAAAAGAGCAGAGGAAGACCGAGAAAAACATGGCACGATCAGGTATGCCAAATACTTGAAAGTGGTCAGGTTAGGAGTCGTAACAATCGGCGAGTATGTATGAGGAGATGCATGAACGTGGAAGAGGCGAAGAATGTTTGCAAAGACAGAGTGATGTGGCGTTCTATTCTCTCTGCCTACCCTTGCGGGGAAGCGGCGTGATGGTTAGTTAGTTAGTTAGTTCTAGCTACTATTCTTTCTCTATTTCCTTTCCTATTTGGAAGAAATGTCCTTAATTCGAGCTATATTCTATTACTAGGTAAGTGTGTGGAGCGTAGGATTGATAACTTTGTCCTGAAGAAATTAACACCGCGTCAATCTGATAAGGTGCTCTTTGCACCAACGGGTGCTAGAGCTTTCTTACACTCGGTGCAATAAACTACCAAGACTAACAACGTACATCCGTTATAATATGTTGTAACCTTATGTAACATTTGTGATTTTGCTTAGTATGTAAATGTTTAACACGGCATAGTAATATTGTCAATTAATTTTAGGTTAAGGGTAAACAAGGCAATCTAAATTATGATCAAGACAATTCGTAGTAGGTGCCTACATATAATAGTATGTAAAATTATTCCATTATATAAGCTGGGATCCTTCAGTTTCCTTTGCAAATCCTCGTAGACACATGTCTTGTGTAGGAAAATCAATTTAAGTTTAAGGTTGGATTCAACTATCGTAACTTATGAATATGAACACTCAAAATATGAAAAAGTATATTTGATTGTAAATTACGTTGCTATTTAGCGAAGTGAGTATTATTTGTTAGATTGTTTTATTTTATTAAAATTAAACACTTGAATATACCACTTTATCGA
This sequence comes from Brachycentrus maculatus, assembly GCF_059751285.1. Classification (NCBI taxonomy): domain Eukaryota; kingdom Metazoa; phylum Arthropoda; class Insecta; order Trichoptera; family Brachycentridae; genus Brachycentrus; species Brachycentrus maculatus. Next base: position 1,501,082 of record NW_028280765.1, read on the forward strand.
GTTTTATTTTTATTTACGACTAGTTTCGAAAACGACAGTTGTTTTCATCTTCTGGTACAAATTAAAAATTGTTTTAATTCGTATCAGAAGATGAAAACAACTGTCGTTTTCGAAACTAGTCGTAAATAAAAATAAAACTCGATAATGTGGTATATTTAAGTGTTTAATTTTAATAAAATAATCATGTCATTCTACATAGTTAATGCCGAATCAGTAAATAATTTTAGATTGTTTTATTAAACGTGTGAGGATAACGTTTTATCAATTTATATTGATAGAAGATTGAAAATTTGACCAAAAGCATATGAAAAATAGTTTTGGTTACGTGGTTTTGCTTTTGATATAAACGAATAAAATTATATAAATAATGAGAATACTCGTGTAACAAATTAAACGAGGAAGGAATAAAAAAGTAGTAATTGATTTAAGATAGATGGTCTTATGTTTTGTCCATAAAAAAGGAGTCGTTGGAAAAAGAATAATCCATTACGTTCATTTGTCTTTTGTTAAAACCTTGTATTGAAAACTACTGTTGCAAGAAACAAAGATTTTACGAGTCTTTATCTCAAATTTGAACCAATCTGGGACGTGAATGTCAAGTTTATTTAAACGAATTCTCTTGTTTATTATGAAAACGTTCCTCGTTTTAAAGCATGGACAAAGACCACTCTATCTAATTAAAAGGTTTGGATGTAATTACGAGCGTAGTTTAGTTGTAGGCTCACCCTTGTAGGTTGGTACGTTGTTAATAAATTTTACATTTTATGCCCTTGAGCGAGATTAAGGGGTTCATGTTTTGTGCCGACTACCGTCCATGAATAAATAAGCCGCGATGTGCTTCTTACGCCCGAATTTACGTGCATTTGCATATGTATGTAGGAAAAATTAATCTTATAAAAAAGTAAGGAGGAAAATTACGTATGTATGGTAAGAAAATTATTTTTCGTTTTTAATATTTGAAGTGTTTTCAAATTTTCGTTCTGAAATTTGTGATTTTCTACGCTTTGGTGTTATTTATATCAAGATTTTTTTATGGATATCTAACATAGATGAAGAAACATATTTAATATAGGAATATGGAAGTTCATGAATATATGCCACCGGCAAAATAATATGCAGTTAATATTTTCAATAAAATGTATAACTTCCTGAATGACCATGAAAATCTGCGATATGAAATCAGGTCTGATAATTATTTCGATTTAAAAATCGGTCAAAGTAAACGTTTAATAACACGTTAATTTTATAAATTATTAAGTTATGTAATAAACGAGTATATCTACATAGGTATAAAAATAAAATAGTGTAAGACCACCATTGAGCTTATGTAAATATGACTAGTTTTGAGAAATACAGTTTTTCTTATCAGTATGTAAAAATACAATATTTGTTTTTTCACTTGTTAATGAGAACATCTGTAGTTCTCGAAACTAATCATGTTAAGATTATTTAACTTAAAAGTTGTCTTTTACAAGTGTTTTGTTCGTATATTAAAATCATGTCACCATGCAATAAAAATATGTAATTTTTTATTATTATTTAAGACAGAATATCATTATATGATTATGAAATGTAAGCGAATTTCCCTCATCGTCAAAAATCCTAAATAGTTTACATATAAATTGATTTTATATTATAAGTTGACAATATTATCTTTAAATAGTACATATTTTAAATTGTCATTATTTGTTTAATGTTCAGAATAAAATCCAAATAATCCTCTCATTTTCTAGTTGAGTTGTTCAAAGAAAATTCTCATTATTATACAAAGTGTCTTAGAGTATACCCACGCAAATAAACTTCCGCTCGTCTTTTGTCAAGTATGGCCTTTATAATGAAACAAAATATATTCATCCCCTACTTACATAGGTACATTGCCTTATTAAAGGAGGGTTAAAAATACATTTGTCTTATTTTTCGTAATAATGCTGGAAGTACATATATTCGTATTACTGAAAAAATATCAATTCAGCATTTAATATACAAAAACATACATGTAATTTACGCAAAAATATCAAAATAATTATTTTGAGAAATAATTAATTTAATATGTATTATGATAAGTATCTACTTAATATGAACGTAGATTTTTATACTTACTGCTAATTATATAGCATGTCTTTTTTTGGTTGGTTTGTGTATTATTCATGGTCGGAAGGAGGAAATACTTTACATATTTCCTAAATAATGTGTTCTTTACTTTAGTTTTGTTTGAAATATCACGTTTACAAAACTTTTACTCCCATACCTATTTACCATAAATTAAAAGTAATTTGATATTTTTAAAATGTCTGCAGCAATATTAATAAAAAAAAGTCTGTAATGTAACACCGATAAGTATTACCTGATCGTCTAATATTCTATTTATTCGTGGAGTTTGTAAAATATCTGTTTAATTTCTAATATTGAATTTCGTGCAATTGTTTATTTATTTTTATTTTATTTTGTCTATTGTAACAAGATTGTCAAAACATTCTTAGTCATTATTAAATGCTGTGTGTTGAGGTATGGACAGCTTGGTCTAAGTTTCCACTGATAATAAATAAGAAACAGTTCCTACCTCCTTATTCTTCAACGTTCCAAAGGCATAACTCTCAAATGTTGACTTAGCTTTATATACGGCGTTTGATAATGATATTGAATGCATCGAAACGCGTATCACAACAGATTTTAATAAATACTCTAACGTGGTATTTACCAAGTGATTTTTGTTTTGGATTTTAACCACAAAGGGACTTGGAATCAATTGATTAAATTCGGTGAAATTTTATATTTATCTTTTAAGTCGTCTTCTTCTTCTTCCTTCTTATAGATCCAAGGATATGTCTGTTCCGCTATCTATATTTTGTGATATGAACTGTCAGTGTTCACGCCTATGCTTTGGAAGTCTTTCAGGTGGCCTTCTTCCGTCTGGGTTCTCTTGAAGAGCAATTATGGCCATTACAGAATTTCTTTGCTGTTTTCCTCATCTGACTATATCCTCCGTGCTACACATTTTAAGAATTTCTGTGTTCTTCGTATTTTAAGTGACCCTTTTAAATGATAACAATAGGATAAATTTTTATTTTATTACATTAATTGTTAATTTTTTTAATTGTTATCTTCGCATCCCAATCCTTACTGGTCCGATGTCGAATCTCATTCGACATCAATTTTTTGCTCTTAGGTCCCATGTCGGATGTTATTCGACATTTTTTTCATCATAAGTATTATTTATTTAAATTCCAAACTTACATTTTTGTCACTCGTATCTATTACAACAGTATGTGAAGCAGACGACAAAAGATTTTTTCGAATTGGAATGTTACTGTCTACCTAGATTTTTTTTTTAATTTTGGGGGACCAGGAAGAGTTAGTGTGGACATGTCTAATTTTAGAAAACAAAAGTGTTAAACTGGAAACACAATGTGCAAAATAAGATTAGCAGTTGACACAAATTGATTAGGCAGTAGGGCATAAAGATCTATCGGATTTAGTAGCGTCTTATTTAGAAAATATGACAAGACGAATAAGATAAATAAATGAACCATGTGACAAATCTTGATTGATATAAAATATTGAATTGTATTGAATTTAGAAATTAGAAAATTTAATTCGAATTATCGAATTCATGAGTCGAATTCTCGGTTCGAACCCACTCGACCTCTGTTTGATACCAATTTCTAATATTATTTATTGATTCGCCATTAACTTTGTGGAATGACATGATTATTTTATTAAAATTAAACACTTCAATAATCCACTTTATTACTTTTATTAACCTATATAAACACCTAAATATATTTTTATTCGTTAGTTTTAATTTGTACCAGAAGATGAAAACAATTGTCGTTTTCAAAACTAGTCGTAAATAAAAATAAAACTCGATAAAGTGGATTATTTAAGTGTCCAATTTCTAATAATGAAACGCTTAGGCTCACAGAAATAGTATAAAATTGAAGTATTTCTGTAAATAATTTAAACGCAAATCTTATTTTTTTTAAATAAAAAAAAATATTTGTTAAATAAAAATATTGTTAAAAGACTGTTATCTTCGGATGATCTTCCTACTCACCTGACTATTTTAAAAAATATATGATTTCAGGTTAAAAGGAGCATTATGCTAAAGATGGCCGACGCTTGTCAAGAGATGTCCTCGAAGCAGACCCGCTTCCACGAGATGTACGTCCAGAGGCACAATAACGTCAGTATCCTGTATGCGGACATAGTCAATTTCACCCCACTTTCGGAGCAACTCAGCGCCTCAGACCTGGTGAAGACCCTCAACGAGCTGTTTGGAAGGTTCGACCAGATCGCCCAGGTAACTTAATTTTCGACAATATTGTGTTAGTGAGTGACAGGCGCCGTGGCGTAGTTAGTAGACGCTCGACTGCAAAACTGGCGTCGCGGGTTTGATTCCCGCCAAGTGCAAAATAAATTTAAGAATGATTTATTTTAAATTGGTCTGGGTGTCTGTGATTTTTTCAGATTTATCTTCCCAATCCTTACTATCCTACCTGCAGACAAGCCTCTAATAGAGGCTTTGCGGGTGTTTCCCATAAAAAGTGATATACACGAAGACTTAGACGTAAAGCGGTCTGGAAAGGTGAAGATGGAACTTGGAAAATAATGAAGCAACATTATTTTTTGACATCTCAACATAAATGAAGAAGAATATGGAAGTCTGGGCATTTTCAGGGCTTACGATCGTCATAGGCCTGGTTAAATGATCACTTTATACACGTGTAACATTCACAAATTCTACCCACGACTGACAACCACACTACTCAAATTCTTGAGACTTCTAGATGTATAGATCAAACTTGTTTCACAGTATGAGCTAGTATGGTCGAAATATGACCTCCCAGAAGAATATACAGCAAAAAAAAACATGTTTTAAATGTTCGAATGGTGAATTAGGGAAAGAATGCATGACTGAGACAAGTATTATCGACAAAATGAATAAAGTTGTGTTAGGATGGTTTGGACATGTTGAACGAATGAGTAGAGAATGAACAGAAAAATAAATCTATGAGGCGAATGTAGTCGGAAATAATAGCAAAAGAAGACTGAGGAAAACTTGGCATTATGAAGTATTTAACAAAGTTGAAAATGGTAAAGACAGGAGTCGGAATGATCAATAGAATTGTGTGGCGTTCTATTCTTTCTGCCTACCCGTTTGTGGAATCGGCATGGTGGTTAGTAATTGTAGCTGTTTTACGTAAATAATAAAACAAATTGTAGAATATGGGAAGATAGCATGTAATATACTTTTTTAAAAGAATAATTTATAGTACCTACCACGTTTGTAATATTGTAATTCTAACGTTAAATTAAAGTTTATCGTTGTTTACCAATATGGTCTATATATCGTGGGTGTACTGGCAAAAAACGTTAACTGGAAAATATGTAATTTCGACTTGATGCAGTATTATAATGTTTCTAACGTTCTATAAAGTGACAAATAAACCAAGTAGTTTAAAATGTCATATTTATGTGTTTTTAAAAGTAAATTTTACTCTTAGTTTAAAAGCGGGTATTTTATTCAGGTTAAAAGCTTTATAACAGGGATTATTAAAACAGGGATTTTTGGGTTAACGTTTTTTGCCAGTATGCCCACGATATGTATATTTTAGCTTAATGAGAAAGACCCTTCCCTTCATTGCTTTGAATGAAATGATTTTCATTGTTTACCAATAACTGAACTGGATTGGCTCTGTTATCTTTGTTTGTATATTCAAACGAAAACACATACGTTTATGGAATAAAGTAAGAAGAAAATAAAAACAAGGGTTGTTGTTCGGAGTTTAATTAGTTACATCAAGGGTAAATCTCTTTTTTGTTGTGATTTCTCTAGAAAATGTTAACTTAACTGATATAGGGTACAAAAGTAAACCAAAAAGAAAACAAGTAAAAAAGTCCATTCATCCAAATGATTTCTCTGGTTGTACGTTAAGGCTGTAAGATTAAAAAGAGGGACTTTGTTCTTTTTGTAAAGTTGCCCCATTTAAGCTGCTTGTTGTAAAAAGGATTTTCCTGAAAAGGATGCGTTGTGAAATGGGATGTAATTCTTTCGATGTTCTTATTTGATTTTATATAGGATTATTAAAATAACCTATTTTTCAACGTTACTTTAAAATAGTGAAACGATTTATTATTTTTGATTAAATCGTCTCAATATAGATGAAGTGGAATATAGATGTTGCGGTATTTACAGGGCTTATGATATGTTATAGGGAGGTCAAGTGATCACATTACACACGTGTAACATTCACCATTGTACCCATCGTGGACAGCCATACTATTAAAATTTATGTAAAACTCTTACATGTATCGTAAGGCTCATGACGCTTTATGTGTGAGTTCACTGGAGCCATCTATGGTTGGTGTGAAATAAATGTTTTTAGCAGAGACCCTTTTATTTAGATATATCCAAGATCTTAACCAGATCATTTTACATACCGGGAGACGCCTGAATGTTGTTGAAAAATCTGAGTTTCTCTATGTACGACGCATCTCTATTTTTACAAAAAAATCTCCAAGTTTCAAAAATCTCCAAGTGGAGAACCTAGATTCGTGAACAAGGATTTGGACACACACATTTTTTTGTGAGGTCATCTGCTTATGTAATTTAACGATCAACCTATTGTTAATATAATTTAACGATCAAAAAAACGTGACCGCTGCAAGGGCGCATCCCATACATCAAAGGCTGCGGATAGGGGTAACAATTAATGTAAATTCATAAATTCTCATCTTCATTTTCATATCTCATGCTCCAATGATCCATATATTTTTATAAATATATTTTTTGGCATCTCATCAAAGATGAAGAAGAATATGGAAATGCCCAGACTTCCATATACTTCTTCATCTTTCATCAAAATTCTCCTATAATTGGAGATAATCCAGATTTGTAAAAAAGTATTTGTACGCACTCAAAATGTTGTACATATATTATATGTATATATATATATATATATATATATATATATATATATATATATATATATATATATATATATATATATATATATATATATATATATATATATATATATATATATATATATATATATATATATATATATATATGTATATATATATATATATATATATATATATATATATATATATATATATATATATATATATATATATATATATATATATATATATAAATTCTTGCGCACCCTATGTCTTACATATTATAAAAGCTTTTAAAAGTCCATTACACATAGTATATTTTTTCAAATGAGTTTTTATTTTAAGTCAGGTACGATTTTGAATGACTAAAAGGAGACTCCGTTGAAGATCAAACACCGTTTTAATTGAATCAGGAATTCATGAACAAGGTATCAAATTCGTTACTTTGAAAAATAAATATCTGGTATCAGGAACTTCAAATTTGTAAAACATGGTTTTATTTCATGGTTTATAAAGATATTTTAAAAAAGCTCGCAAACCCTCTATTTTTAAAGGCTTCTCTGCAAGTAGGATGGTAAGGATAGGGATAATAAATGTGAAAAATATATCTCAAACACCCAGACCAATTGAAAAAAAATCATCTCATCAAAACATGTCTCTAGTGAAGTTCATAGTGATTCATGAATAGTGTTTAAAAATTGGTTCATATATAGAGAACTTCCAAGAATTTGAGTAGTGTGGTTGTCAATAATGGGTGGAATTGGTGAATGTTACATGTGTGTAAAGAGATAACTTAAACCAGCCTATGACGGTCGTCAGACGGTAAATGCCCAGACTTCCATATTCTTCTTCATCTTTGATGAGATGTCAAATAATAATATGAAAATAACTCCTGTAATTGCAGATAATCCATATTTTATGAACAAGTGTTTGGACACACTCAAAATGTTGTAAAAAAATAAATCTTGAATTTATTTTGCACTTGGCGGAAATCGAACCCGCGTCGACCGTTTCGCAGTCGGGTATCTACTCAACTACGGCACGGCGCCTGTCAAAAGCATACACAATTTAAATAAAACTTACAAATCGTATATTGCAATATTTTGTGTCAGATGTATGTTTTTTATGGATTTGATTTTATTCAGTAAATTTTTTCTATTGAAAAAAATACGGAAAAAATAACGTTTTCTTTTTATTTGTGAATACATTTAATTTTCATTATATTATTATTATGACGACGGAATTTTTGTGTGCTTTCTGTCTTAATAAATTGATAATAGCGTACTTCAAAAAACATTTTTTTCTTCGTCACATATCCAACTATTTTGGTGCTTTTTCAAATCAACGTAAGTTAATGGAATGGGTATCGTATTGTAAAATATGTATTTGGGTAGGCATTGGATCTTAACACCTCAGAACCAACGCCCGTCATACTATCACCGGACCGTAATAACTCAACTGAATTATTCATAGCGAAATTGTGAAATAAGACAATTTTCAGCCTGGCAGATTTGGAATTTAGATTCCTGAATTCGCGAATCATGCGCTTGTATCTATTTTAATACGAACTTTTGTAAATAAGAATTCTCGGTACGATTTTTTCATTTTCATTGAGATGTTCACATGTTTACTGCATTACGCTGTCAGAACACAAGAACTCTTTCATGTTCTTTTTGATTTTCAATTATTGTTTTCTTTTTGAAAAATTACACTTTTAAATTTCCACGTTATTTGTGATGTTCTAATTAGCATTATGTTTATGTTCACTTTCTAGGACAGGGGAGGAATATTTAAATAATTTTCGAAATTTTTATTTTATTTTAAAATCACAGAAACCACAATTAATATAAAGTCTCTATACCTGTACAGGTTATATAAGAAAGATACGAACTGTAAGTGAAATTGTTTTGAATTTTTTCAAATTCAAAATTTAAAGGAAAAAGTAAAGCGTCTGTTTTTTGTATTTGTCGTCCATTTTTAGCTGAACAAATTTTTATGAATTTTTTTAAAAACGGTTATTAAAAAAAAAAATTAATCTCAATTGTTAATGGTTCTATATTATGTAACAACATTTTCATTTATATTAGTTGTATTAATAAATATTTCATGTACGCCAATACTTGATGTTATTTTAAACAAATATATAAAGAGTGAGTCTAAAGCTAGTAAATGATATTTTTATTGTACTCAGTAACGGAACAGTAGCAGTGAAGCTATATTGCGATTATTAATTATTAAAGAAATATAAATATTTGTGATGTCATCATACACGTAAATATTCTCGTATCATTTTATATACGTAGGTCTAAGCCAGCCGTTATTGAAAAAATCAAATTGTGGTAGAGTATGGTAGACTTATATTTTTGATTGACATCTTTACTATTCGTTTTGTTTAAGTTTAATTTTTCGTAAAAATGAAGATGGTGTTAAATCGTCACCTCGATTTGTCAATATGGTTGTGGCCGAATTTCAAGACACGCTTACGAAACATTTTATGGAAAATAGTTGAAAAACAATTAAGACATTTACAATGAATACATTGAAAAAACAATTAAGTCTGTACTTAATTACATATCAAGAAATACAATTACAGCGGTATCTTTTGATCGCTTTCTTAATTATTCTACTTTTATGTTCTGTTATTTTTCAGATCGATTATTTGACAATTGTCCAAATTTACCTATATTTAACAAATATTAAAGTAAATTATTTTTAAAGCCTTTTATTAATCCGTTCGATTTTTAAAATCTTTTACTTCTTCTGTAATTATATGTCCTAAAATTTTCAATTCGTTTCGGTTACTACCCTTGGTATTTCAGCGTTTAATTAGTATTTCCGAGAATTTTTAATTACATGTCTTGATTTCAAAGGCGTCTTAAGATAGACCGTATCAATTTAGGACACTGAACCCATAATATTTATTTTCCGACGAACTACGCCTGTTCACTACCAGGGGTCTAGGGTTAATAGCGTCTGATCTCGTTAGTCAATTCATTATGTCAGTAAGGCTTTAATATCACGCCTTGGTAAGGTTTATCCGTTAAGTAATTAATCGGTCTTTCACGACCATCATTTTAAATCTTTACTAGCTAAGCAAACTTTTTTGTTAATTATTTAAGTTTTTTTTTTATTATTTACTAGAACCTTAATATTATAAGGTACCGTAAAGTGGGTATACTTTGCACCATGGGTTATACTTTGCACCACCTTCTGTAAAGATATTGTAGAGCTGGTCATCTCTGATACATGTCATTTTTCATTCTACTTTCTATTGATTCTGATAGATGGCACTTCAATCTACTTTTTAGTTTACAGAAGTAACAGTCGGTCGCTATTGCTTCAATGCGTTTTTCCTGTCCGAACGGAAAGAAAGTTTTCTGTCTGAAAATTGTGTCCGAAAAAATCCAGTGGAATCAGTATACTGAAACTAGTTACAACAAGTGAGTGGTCTCTAAATCGTAGGTAGATAGGCCCTGTTTTTCTCAAATGCTGTATTTTTTAGTTACATTGTCAAGTTTATGTAAAAATAATATTTTTTTAAGAACGGACTTGTATTGACCACATTTGGGGTAACATTGCACCAAGTGCAAAGTATCCACAAAAGGCCATAGTTAATTAATTTGATGAAAAGTCTTAAAACGGCTAATACAGCTTGACATGTTTGCTAAATATCTATAGGTTTTGTGTACTTTCTTAATTCCTGATGGTATATTTTTTTCAAAATGTCAAGAACACACAAACAGCGGCCTTATGCCAGACGATACTGCGATTTTACACCGAAGAGAGTGGAGCAGTGTTTGGAGGACATTCGAAATGGTACAATCAGTCAAAGAAAGGCTGAAGAAATTTTCAAAATCCCTAGAAGGACGATTAACTATAAGCTCAAAGGTCAGCACACAAAACCTGTGGGAAAACCTCCGATATGTGACAAGGACGAAGAGCAATCCTTCGTAAACTGCATAGTAGACATGAGTGAGTACGGTTTTCCAGTGAGTGTTTTTAACATTCGCTACATTCTAATAGCCTATTAGGATAGATTTGGCAGAAGAGTACGAATATTAAAGAACAACGTACCAGGCTCTGAATGGATAAGATCATTTTTGCAAAGACATAAAACCTTGACTGTTGCTAAAACTAGTCAGTTGCTTAATCGGTTGCCATTAAAAGCATATGACGATGACAAGCGCCAGAGTTTTCAACAGTTTTTGGAAGAAAACAGATTCAACCCAAAGAATTCAGTCTTAAAACGCAGGAAAACGATACCGATAGAACCAGGTAAGAGCATTGCTCACGATCCAAATGTCGAAATGAACGTTGACGAGACACAAATGCTACCTGAACCAACTGCATCAATGATCCCACCTTCCGCATCGAAACTTCCAGCATGTCTAGCATTAACTGATTATAGTTCACACGGAAGCTTTGAGGAAGAGGGAGAAGAACAAAAACGATGACTGAAACCAGTTATCGTATTTGTTCTTCCGTTTCATTAAGACCAGTAAAAAAGAAGGTGGGAGAATATGTCGTATTTCATTATGAAGGAGAAAAATTTCCGGGACAGATTTTGGAAATAAAGAAAGACAGAGCTGTTAAATTCATGCAGGAGAGTCTCAAATCGTGGAAGTGGCCGATGAAGGATGACTTTCTTCAATATTCTTGGAAGGATGTAGCGGGTTCCATAAAAGAACCGAAAATGCAATCCAAAAGAGGTTTCTTTACCGTCCCGGAACTTGACCATATTTAGACCTAATTTAATTTTAATTCCTATTACCTATGTAGTACGATATGTTTTAATATCCACCTTTTATTTTATATAATTTTAAACCTTCAGTATTGAAAAAAAAACATTTTTGTTAGATTTTTCAATATTTAAAAAAAAAAATCTATCAAGTGTCTTATTTTTCCATAATTATACAATATTACAATCTGCATTTAGTGAACTGTGAGCCAAAACCCTTCATAAGGTCCAACAAAACTTGTAGGATAGCCTTTACTTTGCATCAATTTGGATTCTAGTACGAAAAGTGTAGAGAAAATATCATGGTGCAAAGTTGTACTTTACCCCGGGATACTTTGCACCAAAATATAAATATAAAAAAAAAATACAGGCAAAATAGATAAAAATTTAAAAACGTATCAGACATATTACAGGTATATGTGTTATTACATTGCAATAGTTGAAACCTCAGAAACAGTAAAAAACCTGATCTGAATAGACAATTTTTTGAAAAATTGCAGCATTTTGGTGCAATGTATACCCACTTTACGGTATTTAACTTATGTGGCAAGGCAAATAGACGCATGTTAAAAACAGTAGTTTTGAGATAAAAGAGTTTATAGTTAACTTAAAATGATGTTTTTTGCCTAAACATGTAGCAAATTAATACAATTTTGTGGCTATTTGGATAATGAATATCTCGGTATAGGAAAGAAATGGAGCAAAATCTGTGAGTGTTTATGATAGAGGCAAGTTATAAAAATGCTTTGAGCCGTGTAAAGCAGCTGGAGTTACGGCTAGTTGCCTTTACATATTAATTTAATATTATTTAATATATGTTGTTAGAAGAACATGCAAGAGAGATATTAGTTGGATATTTGATGAATCGGTCTAGAAAATGTTATTAAAAATATTAATGAGCATTAAGATTATTCAAGAAAGAATCGAAGGATAAACTGGTGAATGAAGGGACAAGGGCAAGTTAGCAAGATATTCAATAAATCGAGGAGAACGTTACTATAGTGTTGTATCAAGGGGGTCAAGAGTTGGTTTAAAAAGATAACAGTGGAAATTGTTTCCCGGACAAAAGCGCAGTTCTCAAGTTTTTAATAATTTGCCAATGCCAAACTTGCTAATCATTATTTATTATTTTCAAACTTTATTAATCAATTTAAAAATACTTTTTAGCGCTAATTAGCTATCTCAAATTATAAATATCAATTTGCTTCAATATAAAGTAAGGAGTTACACGTGGATGGTTTGACTCTGGCCAATGTCTATACACGACGGATTCTTCAATTCGTTGGACACATTACGCGTAGCAATGGGGATAGTCTGGAACGATTGGTTGTGATTGGTAGTCTGGAGGGAAAGAAAGGGAGAAAAAGATCTCCTGCACGATGGACTGATCAAGTTAAGATAGTAGCAGGCAACTCTGTGGTTGGAGCGCTACGTGCAGCGCAGTCAAGGGATAGACGGAGAAAAGTGATTGCTTCGACAAGAGTCACAACCCTCAGTAATGATTAAGATTGAGTAGAAAAAAGTTGGGTTATCAACAGTGTTCATGATTTTAGATACCAATTTTAAACTTCAAATTCATGTGATGTAAACGCATTTACGAAATTGGCGTTGACCTGACAATATGATATTTATGTTATTTCATGAGACAATATTTTATACAGCGATCAAATCATTTCATTACATATGGAATATACCCATGATATTTAACCATGATTTCTTTAAAAATACTTATTTTCAGAATTAAACTTTAAGAAAGTTTGCTTAAGTATTTTAATAAGATTGGGGTAACTTTCCTTAAGATTGTGTTTATTCAGTTCATTAATCTAGTCGAAATAGTGGATCAGTAGCGTAGGGGAGGATGTAATTATGTCAAATTAACATTTTCATCGGTTCCTACTAACACTAGATTTAAATTTAGCGTTTTCATCCCATTTGACCTTACAAATTTATTTACAGGTAGTAGACGTGGGCGATAGAATGAAAAATTAAGTAGTGAAAACGAAGTCACTATTTCTTGTAATTATTGGTCGCTATTTGGTTACTCAATGTGACATAAAAAGCTTAAGCTGGAACGAAAAATTAACCTTTAATTATTCACCAAAACTAACCCAATCATGTAACTGAAAAAGAATACTTACTCATAAGTTACACCTATATCAGGTTGTGATATACCATATATAGTTTAATGGAAATCGTAGGGACAGACAAATGAATTTTCATATTCATAAGGAAAATATTGAAGCAGTATATTGAGGTAGTATTTTACGAAAATGGCGCTTTATAAATTATCCTTAATTTATGATAAATTCATTATTTGATCAGCAGTCACTTTGTGGCAAAATCTATCCATTTTTTAATTAAGTTTTATTTAGTAAATACCACATATTCTTAAATATATTTTGACACGTATTTCGATGCATTCCGTTTTATTTTCAAACACCGTATGTGAAGCTAAGTCTAAAGTTTAGAGTATTGTATCCTTTGGATGTGAAGATTGAAGAGGGGGCAAGAGCCGTTTTCTTGTATTTATTTATTTAAATATTATTATGCTTTTTATTTCTTATCAGTGGGAGCGTAGACAATAGGGGGAGGCTTTAATCATTGTCTTATTGTGAAATATGGGTTAATTATTATTTATAACTTTATCAATTTCAATTGTTTCAAAATATCACAAAAGATTTTAAGTAAAAGTGGTATTTACTAAGTAAAACTTAAATTTAAAAATAAAAATTAATATTATTATTAAGATTTTATAAATATCTCTTTCGACTTTTCTTCGAGAACTTTTAAATATTATAACACATTTTAAATTGTCAAATAATATTATTTTTAATATGAAAATAGTTGACGAAGATTAATTTACATAAGTATTATATTAATATTATTTGCCATTATCTTCTTTAGACTGGTAGAATTCCCAAAAATATTCCAGAAGCCTTGCTCAAAAGACAAATAATATTTTCTTATAGTATTGTATTGTTGCGCTCGCCGCGCTCAAATAATACACAGCACAAATACTTTGGTAATCTCGAGTTCTGCGAGTAAGTGGCTACATTATGATAATATTTATGAGAGTTGAGAATGAACTTTAATTAAATCCCAGTCACAATTTTCGGGTTTAATGTGGCTTTCCACCACTCCGTCAGAATGAAGGCTGTAAAATAAATATTCACGCATAGTGGTAAATTAATACATATTTTGTATAATTAGATATTAAGGTCTTGTGTAAAATTGAACACATTAATGAATAGAACTAACTCAGTATTAATATTTACAACATTTTGAGTGTGTCCAAATACTTGTTCACAAAATCTGGATTATCTCTTATTACAGGAGTTATTTTTATATTATTTTTTGACATCTCATCAAAGATTAAAAATAATATGGAAGTATAAAGGTGGTCAGCCCCGTAAATGCCTTCCATATTCTTCTTCGTCTTTGATGAGATGTCAAAAAATAATATCAGTTCTAATAATTTAGCAGGTTTATAATATTACAGCACACCTCCGTGGTGTAATGGGTAGCGTGTATAGCCACCGTGCTGGAGGTCCCGGGTTCAGTTCCCAGTGGGGGTTAAAAATAAATGTGAATGATTTTACCCTCTACTATTTATTTATTATTACCCTGGACTGGTTCCTGAAGCGCAGGAGTGATCACCTTGCCTTCATGTAAGTAAAGATCGCGATAACACTGTGTATCGATACGATGCAGTGCCCTATGCACCATCGGGTGCAGATAAGGGTTAGATAATATTACAACAATTTTATGATATTTGAACATACAGAACATGAAACAGACCATAAAAGAGGAATGGTATAAAATAAAATGAAATAATATGAATTGAACTTAATTAAGTAATAGACGTTACAAACCATTAAAATAGAGATTATCACAAATAATATTTAAATAATATGACATTAAATTATCTCTTTAAAGCGAGGTGAGATGTTTGTAAACAGTGTGTAGAGCAGTGTTCCGTAAACTTTTTCTATTCAAGGTACACCTACCAACTTAAGAAATTTCAGAGGTGCATATTTACCATATGATGGTAATATGTTATGTTTAATGCGAAATGTGAGCCTACTTAACTGAGCACAGACAATCAAAAAAACTTGATAAAAATATTTCAGATGTTTTGAACACTACGCAAACTACCTACCTGCCCTTGTATTATATTACACATGTTATTTTCAAACGTGCACATGTTAAAAGCTTTCTTCCCAACAAACATGCCTCCAGATTTTTCTCATGTTCCATATATTTGCGATACAGGCATAATATTTACATTTAAACTTTTTATCAATATATAGAAAACCTCGTATGTGAACTCGGGTATAAGAGAAAATATTTTTTGTATGTAAATATGCGAATCTCTGCGAAAACACAGAAGACCACTGTGTAAATACAGTTGACTGGTAACTATGTATAGAGAAAATAACCATTCATAAAAACCATATATTTTTTTAAAGAATTACCAATATAAACTTCTGCTCTTAACGAGATGGCAAGTTTTTCATTTAGATTTTCTCACTTACAATTAAGATCAAATTATATTAAGGCCATACTTGCAAACACAGAATTCATAAAACGCAGTGTTATCTTGATTGTTAACGCTTGAAGTAAAGGTATTCAGCCCTCCGTTTCAGGTACCAGTCCAGGGTAATATTGAATAAATATTAGGGTGAAAAAATCACTTATATTTATTTACCCCCCCCTGGGGATCTAACCCGGGACCCCCAGTGCGGTATCCATTAGCTAGTATTTAGAGTATATATAGAAAAATGTTTTTATAATTTTTTAAAGAGAGAGTTTTTCCCTCAAAGTGTCAAGAGTAGTAAAAAAGCTATACGGCCTATAAAAAAAACTACATACTTAATAATAAAACGTCACCTTGACACATGCTATTTTCCGCTGTGTCGACAACTTCACATCGGCTAGACGGATCGTTCACCGATCACTCTGATTAAGTGAACAGTCTCGAGAGTGCTGTTGACAGTTTTAATATAATGTGTGATTAGAACATCTATCAAACTCGCATGTATTTTGAACAACTGTTAAGCTTTGAACATTGTATCCTGAATGTGTAGGAACTTTAAAAACCAATAAATAAAACCATTAGAAAAAAAACAGCTCAAAATGAAAATCTTAAAAACTTAAGAAATTCTTTAAAAAATGAAAGTTTTTTTACAATATGATAAATCGTATTTACTTTGTTTATTTTAATTTTAATTTTAATTTACTTTGTTTAATCTACTTTGTTTATAAAAAAAATAATAATTGTAAAACGAACTCCCTCTCTAAACACAAGTATCTACTTTATTAGAGAGGTAGAAACGTTATATTTGAAATGTTTTGTATATTTACCAACTATTTTGTATTAATTAAAAAAGGATTTTGTAAAAAAAAATATAAAAATGATGATAACTAAACCTTCCCTATAATGTCAATAATTCCATTCAAATATAATAACGATAAACAATAAAAAAATCACAAAAATCATAAAAATCTCGGAGTTCCACAGCAGAGCTACCACAACTTGTTCCTATTCTTAATAACGGTCCACTTAGGCCTATAAGGAAAACATGTTATTGAAATATGTGTGTATAAAATAAGAACAAAAATATTTCTCATTTTTAATAAAAAAAAACGTTAACTTAACTAACCATCACGCCACTTTCCCGCAGGGGTGGGCAGAGAGAATCGAATGCCACACCACTCTGTCTTTGCAAACATTCTTCGCCTCTTCCACATTCATGCATCACCTCATACATACCCGACGATTACTACGACTCCTGACCCGGCCGCTTTCAAGTATTTGACATACTTGATTGCGCCAAGTTTTCCTCGATCTTCCTATGCTTCTTTTTCCAACTACATTCGCTTCATAAATTTGTTTAACCGTTTTTTCCTCACTCATACGTTCCACATATCCAAACCATCTCAACACACCTTTATTAATTTTATCGATAGTGCTTATCTCAGCCTTGCATCTATTTATCAGAACATCTATCAAACATCGTTTTGTCACACATTCGTCTGAGGTCTGCTTCTGGCCCCTATTCGCACCCAATGATATAAAACACAGACCGCATCGGATTGACGCGGTGTTACATTGATTATTAGTTATACAAAGGCAAGGTGATTAGTCATACTCTCCGAATTCTCGGATTTGAGGTGTGGTATATATTTTATGGGATATAAGAGCTCAGTGTCCAGAACAGTATAAGAAAGGAAATGGACGAGGTATCATGAAAAGGGAACTGAGAAAAGCGATGATCGCTAAGTCAGTTGGGGTTGCATATCCGTACTCGTACAAACATCTTTTTACAAGTGCGGAGCTTATAATTCTTCAAGGATTTTGAATTTTAAGAAATGGTTACGTTCAAAATAAGTTGCACTTATCATAAATATCGCACAAAATATTATAAATGGCAACTCGGCAATTTTTTATAATTTCGATAAATAATACGACATTGTTGGATTTCTCATCTCCTCGAATGTTTTCTCAAGTTTACTATTCAGGTTGCAGGTATGTACCCTATTTAAGATGAATGGTCCATGCAGGTGGCGTAAATCGTCCTGCGCTTCTAGTTTCAGTGCAACTCTGGTATTAACCCTTTAAGACTTGAAATACATTAAATATTTATCATGTAATTCAATAATAATATAAATATTATTATTACATATATCGGATGGTGGAATACGCACCCTACGGATGAGATGTCAATTTTAAAGGATCAAATCTCAACTTGATATGATTCCGATACCAATCGCTCAACTGATGGCGAAACGAAGGGCCACACTTCACGAATGTATCAAAAACCTTTCCGGTATGCAAAAGGATCTAAGACAATTGCATATATAATTAAATGTAAAAAAAATATATTCACGTAATATCTACCCTCTGATTGCAAACAGCTACATAAGATATCAAAAGTTTTGACCAATATCACTCGTCTGTTTTTGGTTGGTTGGAAGATATTGCCTTTTTTTCTTTTCTGTATATGAAGTTTAAAGAAAGAAATAAATATACAGGTTTCAATAATTAATGCAATATGGGTGTTCAATAATGGGCAGAATGGTGAACGTTACACGAGTGTATAAAATGATCGCTTATGCCAGCCAAATGCCAGTTCGTAAGCCCTGCAATGCTCAGACGTCCAAAAGGGAAGAATGATGCATGTTTCATGACAGGTTGAGACATCTTTGATGCCAGTTTCTTGTTCTTTTTCTTACCTATTTAATCGAATTCTTTACTCCACCTACAGCCAGACAAAGGGTATCGCATCAGTTAAACCACTTTTTTTTCATTTTACAATGTATTATAATTATTCATTCAAACCCTTATCCGCACCTCAATGGTGCATAGGGAATTGCATTATATAAAAACCAGTGTTATCTTGACCGTTAAAACATGAAGGGAAGATGATCAGTCTTCAGCTTCAGGTACCAGTCCAGGGTAATATTAAACAAATATTAGAGTGAAAAATAATTAATATTTATTTTCAACCCCCACTGGGAATCGAGCCCGGGACCTCCAGCACGGTAGTTATACACGCTAATCATTGCACCACGGAGGCGGACTGTAAAATTATAAACCTGCTAAAATTTTATTACTGAATTTGTTCTATTCATCGATGTTTTCAATTTTATACACGAACTTTTATCTAATTATACAAAATATATATTGATCTACTACTATGCGTGAATATTTATTTTACAGCCTTCCTTCTGATGGAGTGGTGGAAAGCCACAATAAACCCGAAAATTGTGACTGGGATTTAATTAAATTTCATTCTCAACTCTCATAAATATAATCATAATGTAGTATACATAGTATGAGTAAAAATATTTGAGTGAAATATAATTATAGGTACTAAAATATTGTATTATATTAATATAAAAAAAGATCCCACACGGGCATGGCTTGTGTGTGGGTTAACATTTTAATTTTGGTTATAATAAAGGGTACCGGAAAGAATACAATAGATATAAAAATATATGTGTCGCCTACTTTCAAAATCCGCCCGATCCATGTAAGTCGATTTTCCAAAAAATGCAAAATTCTCCGGGTAACATTAATGTTTAAAAGATTTGTCTATCTTTAGATAAAATATTATGAAAAAGAGATTTTTTCGCCATTAAAAAAAAAACAGGAGACACAAACCGATAGTGACGTCATCTTATTTTTTTACCAATCCCCGCTCTCTGATTGACCGATATGTGTCAGAAGGCAAGTTCCATTTTGAAGAATTTAAATTAAAACGCGGTTTTTAGCAGGTTTTCAAGTATATGAACAGTTTAAACAATAAAACCCACAATTGGCATAAGAATATAATATTTATTTTAAAATCTCAAAATATAATAAAATTGGATCAGGCGGATTTTTAAGTAGGCGATACATATTTAATTGGATTAAAATTGTTAATATAAACATTTAAAAAGATTTTTCCACACAATCTTCTGAGAGATCGCATTTTCAGCGTATTCAGTATTCTTTCATCCTTCTCTTGCAAACTCCATGCTTTACTTTCATACATAAGGTTTTAAACCAAGACTTCGATATACTCGTTTATATATTTTTACGATAATATATTTTTACGCGTTTTATACAATAATGTGAATGTTTTATACAATAATTTTATATAATAATGCAAAAATTACACGGTTTATATAATAATGCAAACAGTAGCGAAATGGTTAGCAATTTAATGAGCAATAGTTGTTGGTTGCGAGGCCAGACCCGTATTTAGTTTTAGTCAGCTTTAGGACGCCCTTGCGTTGCTGCTAGCTAGTAAAACATAGAACGTAAATTATGTACAAAGGTACTGGTGTATATTATACATCCAGTCGGGAGAAGAGAGAGACAATTTACTCCTAAGTCATACTTCAGCAACTGTGTTTGAAACAGCGAACGACTGCAAATAACATCCATGAACTTTATATTATAAAATGTAAACATATGTTTAATTTAATTAAAATAATGGGAAAATGCATACAGTTATGTACATCACAAAGTTTATTTTTTGAAATTGGTAGATGTAATATGTCGATTATGATTTATTACAAGAATTAAAATTAAAAAGCATTGGTAAATATAGAGATATCAAAAAAATAATACTTTGTGCTTTATTTTAACAAAGTTGTAAAACAGCTATTCACCCTTATTCGCACCCATTGGTGCATAGGGCACTGCATCGTATTGACGCCGTGTTATCTTGAATGTTACCTACATGAAAGATTATTTTAATAAATTTTAGTAAAATCACTATGTATGTAAGAGTGTGTGTAAAATCACTAATATTTACTATGTGTAAAGTCACTAATATTTATTATATTTATATCTGGGAATTGAACTCAGGACATCCATTACGTTAGCTAAACACGCTAACCATTACACCACGGAGGCGGACAAAATTAAATTTAAAATGTTTTTAGAATAAAGAAGAACCCTTTTTAAACTTTGTAAAAATAAAACACACTACTCCTAGTTCATGAATATCTATGTTTTTACCCATGTTAAATTAAAAACTTTTCCACGTATATTATACGTTTTCAAATATTTGAAATATTATGCATCAAAGAATTTTTAATGACAATGATAACTTTTAATTAATATCAATCAAGCCAAAGTTTGATAATACCCTCATAACGAAAGTACCATAAATTAGGTTTTTATTAAAATAAATAATAATACGTTATGGCAATATTTATATATATATATATATAAATATATATATATATATATATATATATATATATATATATATATATATATATATATATATATATATATATATATATATATATATATATATATATATATATATATATATATATATATATATATATATATATATATATATATATATATATATATATATATATATATATATATATATATATATATATATATATTTAATATATATATATATATATATATATATATATATATATATATATATATATATATATATATATATATATATATATATATATATATATATATATATATATATATATATAAAATGATACTTTTGGGTACTCTTTGATAACTTTTCGTTCCAATCCTTCTTTTTTACTGAAAACTTACAAAGTTCATAAAGGTGAAAGATTTTGATTTCATCGTGTTCTAAGTTAAATAATGGCGTGTAATCTTTCGTCAAAATTATTTGTGGTATTTTAGATTTATGTAGAATGTAAAACAGGAAAGGCCGGTAGGAATTTTTACTTAAGTTACATCGGAATATTCGATAAATTACTAAAATTCTCAATACTTTAGTATTGGGAATTGAATTCATCAAAGTGGTCAATGGCAATGTTGTTTAATTAAATTGTACATAAATAAAACAGTTTTTTTACCTCTTGAGTAATTTTAATTTAAACAACTAGTTTCAAATAAAATTGTAAATGAAAACAAGCGTTTTCATTTACAGATTAATCATGTCTTACCACAAAGTGAATGCCTTAACAATAAATTGATTAAATAAATTTGATATTTTTGAATTTTTTTTAAGTTTATAAATAATCAAAAATCATTATGTTCACCACAAATCTAGGGGCCCAGCATTCGTTAAACCGCAACATAATTTTTTCTAAATCCAGGTAATATTTTACGCAATTGATTTTTTCCTAAATCACCTTTTTGTATTTTGCAAAACATAAATTTTTCTTCGAAATATTTATATAGTTTTGAAAACAAAAGAGTTAAATAACAAAAGGTAAAGAGTTAAAAAAGTATTTTTTTTTCTTTAAAAAAATCGGACGTGAAGAGACATATGACCTCTCCGGTGGTCTCCGGTGGAATGAATGAGACTTAACAAATGAACGTATGCTGGGCCTTAATAATCACAACACTGCCAAATAGAAATAAGTATGGTATTTGTAGAAGGTAATTCTTTCGACATCAAAATAAACATAATTAAACTAAGATTACAACTTATTTTAAAAATTATAATAAATAATGTGCTCGATTTTATTTGAAAAAAAAATACAAAAAGAAAGCCTTTACATGGGGTTTACTTGGAAAAACCAAATCTTTGAGCTCAATATTTCTTTCTTCTTTCGAATATTTATGTACGTATTTTCGATAGCCCTTTTTTATTCATGTTTTGTATAGAGCTCAAAAAAATCAATAATGTTTTTCATTGTTAGAATATTTTTTCGCGAAAGGCGAACGTGAGAAAGCTATGAATTATATTTTAAAATGAAACACACGCTTCGAGAATATATTGTGTGAAGAGTTTTTGGAAGGTTTTCGATAGAAATGGAAAAGACCGTATGCGAAATTTTCAATCCAAAGAAAAAATAAGTTTAAAAACCGAATTCAACAATAAAATATAAATGTTCGTTGGGACGATATGTTAACTCTCCTAAAATTAGTCACACTTTTCATGATTTTTTTGTTAATTGAAAAAAAGCTTATTTATTTATTGTAACTGCAGACAGTTGTTAGAACTCCATATTGAATTTTTGGGTAATATATCCAAAATAAAACAAGGTTTGTTGGATTGAATTCTACAATTATTTATGTATATATTAATACGAGACGCGTTTAGTCTTTTTAGGACATTATCAAACATTCTGTGTGTTTGACCCAACAATTCATGGCAGTGCCATTTGTTGAACGTTGAACGTAACAGCAATACACGTAATATTAAACTAATTGTTGCTTATGTAGGTCATAATATTACGAAATATTGTATATCTACAAGCATTGTGAAATTAAACATGTTGAAAATTAGTTTTTTTTCATTTCTAATTAACTAGATTGAGCTACAGCAACGCGTGACTAGGTACAGCTAGTTGAAAATAAATAAAACAATATACATAACTGAGTAACAAATCCGTTAAGTTTCTTTTTTAGAACTCAGAACCATTAAATAATAGTGAGTTGTAAGGAAAATATTTTATTTTATTTGTCAAAACATACAGCGGGTTACAATTTACGATCATTTTAGATTTTATTCATCAGTGGCGAGCCATTATGTTTTAAACATAAAGTTTGTCATTGTTATAAGATGGGTATACGTAAAAACCGTTTCATAAATTAATAGATAGTTGAATAACTTACAACATAAATGTTGTAAATAAATTATCTGGTCAAATTATAAGCTTAAATAATAAAAATGAAAATGGTATTTTCTGGCGTTTCTCATGTGTGTGTGATTATAATCCAGGATTCGGACCTCACATACTAATTTAAGAGTTTCTGCTTAGTAAAAAGCTTCTTTACATCTCACCAATAGATGTCTCTAGTGAAGTTCTAGTGATTCAAGAACAAGGTTTCTAAATTGGTTCATATATTTAGAACTTTTAAGAATTTGAGTAGTGTGGTTGTCAACAATGGGTAGAATTGGTGAATGTTACACGTGTGTAAAGTGATCACTTAAACCAGCCTATGACGGTCGTCAGAACGGTAAATGCCCAGACTTCCATATTCTTCTTCATCATTGATGAGATGTCAAAAAAATAATATGAAAATAACTCATGTAATTGGAGATAATCCAGATTTTGTAAACAAGTATTTGGACACACTCAAAATGTTGTAAATAAATACTATATCCTCAGTCGGGGATTGAAGCCAGGTCAAAAGAGAAGGAGGCAACAGTTTTCACAAAATTCGTACGACTTAACCTTTAGAAAAAATTGCTACAATAATATTTTTACAATATTACGCACGTCAAAAAATTTACGATTTTAACAAACTTTATAATTTAGCTCTTTATTTGTAAAAACATCAGTAAAATAGAAAAAAAAAAAAAATTGGAAATAAATAATTTGAGGGCATCTGGGATTTCGATTCCAGATGGTTTCAAATAAGAATAAGCAGAATTGAATTCTGTTTCAGTCTGTGAAATTCACAAATAAAGTAAAATATTTTTATATTAAATGTGGAGACAGATTATCCCTAGGCATTTCAACACATCAGTGAACTGCCAGAGGTTTGTCAGCGGCCGGAAAAATGGGCTCATAATGTGGATAGTATTATATTACTGCACTAGTATTTTATATACATTATATAATATATTATATTATATTATATTTTTATAATATTGTATTATATTTTATTATATTATATTATATTGTTTATTATATTATATTAAATTTGTCCGCCTTCGTAGTGCAATGGTCAACACGCTTGGCTACCGTTCTGGAGGTCCTAGGTTCGATTCCCAGGGGGGGTAAATAAATATAAGTGATTTTTTCGCTATAATATTTATTTAATATTACCCTGAACTGGTACCTGAAGCGGAGGGCTGATCACCTTTCCTTCATGTGTAAACGATCAAGATAACACTGCGTTTATATGAAGCAGTGCCCTATGCACCATTTGGTGCGGATAAGGGTTTTTATTTTATTATTTATTAGTATGCTACATTATTTTTGACATATCAACAAAGATGAAAAAAACATGGATATCTGGGCATTTACAGGGCTTCTGACCGTCATAGGGTAGTTTAAGTGATCACTTTACACACGTGTAACATTCACCAATTCTACCCATGATTGACAACCATACTACTCAAATTCTTGAAACTTCTAGATATATTGATCAAACATGAAACACAGTGTGTGACTGTTCATAGAGACATCTATGCTGGGATGAGGAAAGCTTTTAGTAAGCAGAAACTCTTTCATTTGTACGTGAGGTCCGAATTCTGGATTATATTGACATACTTGCACTAGTATTTGATATAAGTGCGGAAGATATTAGTGAGTGAATTTTAAATATTTGTTTGAAAGTGATGTTTATATTCATTTGAACTAACTAACTAACTAACAATCACTCCGCTTCCCCGCAGGGGTATGCAGAGAGAATAGAACGCCACACCACTCTGTCTTTGCAAACATTGAACTGAAATTGATAAAATAAAAATACCTTAAATGTTGAATGTAGGGACTCTTCGTTTAATGAATACCTGTGTTTATTCGTACAAAATATGAACCGTAAGTACGACTTTTTACTCAATTATTTCATTTAAAACTAAATAAAGAATTCTTAAAACACCAATTTGTCGTCTCGCCCGAAGGACGGAAAATTCGAAATGTCTAAATTTCGTTAACTTCCTTGCTACCTGTGTAATTTTTCAGGGATGTGAAGGAAAAATACAGTTTTTAAAAAAAATTGACTTAAATCTGAACCGGTACTCAGAAATGAGATGATTAATTCCTGGGAATTTTAAATGCTGAAAAAACTTAAGAGAAAAAACTCATGATCATATAAAAAATGTCTGCTTGGAAAAAAGGCGATTGGCTGTCGACACCGAAATTTGAAATGTGAATTTGTACACTAAAAAAACTAAATATATTGAAACTCGTAAAATTACCAAAGGATAAAACGTTTTGTATAAATATGTATTATGTATTTGTTATTTTTATTATTTTTATTTATTTTATATGATATGTATATTTTTCTCGCCATATATATGAAAAATAATGTTTTCTAAAATAAATTATATTTCATTGACAGTTATTTTTCATAAAAATATTCCACTGAATTTAAAATTATAAAATCCATAAATATACGTTATGTAGATAATTACTTCTAAATATTTGTTCATAACGATATTGACATTTTTAAACCAGTTTTAAATCCATGTTATCTAAAGCAGTAAATCTATCGATTTAAAAATCGTATTTGTTTCTTACAATATGGAGACAATTTAAATTTATTAGGACTGCGTAGATGAGGTATGAGAAAAAATGTTGAAAATTTATTGCCAGGATAAGCTGTGGGGGCCAGTACTAGACCTGAGGCGTTGTGTGTAGATTTCTCATACAGATAATTAATGTTTCATTTTATTTTGTTGTTTACAGGATAACCAGTGCATGAGGATAAAAATCCTGGGAGATTGTTATTACTGCGTATCCGGCCTACCAGTTTCCAGACCAAATCACGCCTACAACTGTGTTAATATGGGTCTGCAAATGATTGAAGCAATTCGGTGAGTTTCAAAGTCATTTCAGCCATTATTTTTACCAAATGGTACACAAATAAATCAAAATATAACTATATATTAAAGGTATTTATTATATCGGACACTGGATTATTCACCCTACTGATGAGATGTCAATTTTAAAGGTGTCTCAGCTTGATGGAAGTCTGGGCATCTCGTTCAGTAATGAGCAGAATGGTGAACGTTACACAAGTGTATAAAGTAACCGCTTAAGCCAGTCAAATGCCAGGTCGTAAACCCTGGGACACTCAGACTTCCATATTCTTTCATAAAAAAGGGAAGAACTATTTATGTTTCACATTAATTTGAGACGCCTTTAAAAAAATACATATACAATTTATATATATATATATATATATATTGTATATGTATTTTTTTAAAGGCAAATATTATATATATATATATATATATATATATATATATATATATATATATATATATATAAATAAATTAAATAAATTACACCCTAAAACCAATTACCTCAAATGTAAATAAAGCTGGTTTTATTACTCAAGGAGTAGTATAAACATCAATAAGCAGGTATTATAGCTTGAGCGAGTTTGTGATGCTGCAACGTCGGAATTTCAGCTCTTAGATTCCAGGACTCGAATTCTTCATTCTATTATTACTTCCTTAGAATTTATTGATATTTCAAGACGAAGAATATGGGAATGTGGAAGTCTGGATATTTATAAGGCTTACGATCATTCATTTTCTGAATCTAGGGATCACTTTATGCAGTATGTAACTTTAATCCATGATTTAAAACCATATAACTTAATTTTTATAATTATTATTAATATCACCATCCTTAGGGTGAATAATTTAGGGTCTGATAAAATTAATAATAAATTTTATTTCATTCCCCAAAAACTCAGTTTGATATACCTATGAAGTTTTATATATCGCCTTTACGGTGAATAAACTAGTATCTGAATAAATAATAATAATTATAAAAAAATAATGATTTTATCAAAAATATACTTTTTTGACATCTCAATATATATGAAGAAGAATATGGAAGTCTGGGCATTGACGGAGCTTACTACCGTCATAGGCTGGTTTAAGTGATCACTTTACACACGTGTAACATTCACCAATTCTATCCGTGATTTATAACCACAGTACTCAAATTCTTGGAAGTTCTATATATATATATATATATATATATATATATATATATTTATATATATATATATATATATATATATATATATATGTATATATATATATATATATATATATATATATATATATATATATATATATATATATACATATATATATATATACCGTAAAGTGGGTATACTTTGCACCATGGGTGATACTTTGCACCACCTTCTGTAAAGAAATTGTAGAGCTGGTCATCTCTGATACATGTCATTTTTCATTCTACTTTCTATTGTTTCTGATAGATGGCACTTCAATCTACTTTTTAGTTTACGGAAGTAACAGTCGGTCGCTATTGCTTCAATGCGTTTTTCCTGTCCGAACGTAAAGAAAGTTTTCTGTCTGAAAATTGTGTCCGAAAAAATCCAGTGGAATCAGTATACTGAAACTAGTTACAACAAGTGAGTGGTCTCTAAATCGTAGGTAGATAGGCCCTGCTTTTCTCAAATGCTGTATTTTTTAGTTACGTTGTCAAGTTTATGTAAAAATATTTTTTTTTTAAGAACTGACTTGTATTGACCACTTTTGGGGTAACATTGCACCAAGTGCAAAGTATCCACAAAAAGCCACAGTTGATTAATTTGATGAAAAGTCTTAAAACGGCTAATACAATTTGACATGTTTGCTAAATATCTATAGGTTTTGTGTACTTACTTAATTCCTGGTGGTATATTTTTTTCAAAAATGTCAAGAACACACAAACAGCGGCCTTAAGCCAGACGATACTGCGATTTTACACCAAAGAGAGTGGAGCAGTGTTTGGAGGCCATTCGAAATGGTACAATCAGTCAAAGAAAGGCTGAAGAAATTTTCAAAATCCCCAGAAGGACGATTAACTATAAGCTCAAAGATCAGCACACAAAACCTGTGGGAAAACCTCCGATATGTGACAAGGGCGAAGAGCAATCCTTCGTAAACTGCATAGTAGACATGAGTGAGTACGGTTTTCCAGTGAGTGTTTTTAACATTCGCTACATTCTAATACCCTATTTGGATAGATTTGGCAGAAAAATACGAATATTAAAGAACAACGTACCAAGCTCTGAATGGATAAGATCATTTTTGCAAAGACATAAAACCTTGACTGTTGCTAAAACTAGTCAGTCGCTTAATCGGTTGCCATTAAAAGCGTATGACGATGACGTGCGCCAGAGTTTTCAACAGTTTTTGGAAGAAAACAGATTCAACCCAAAGAATTCAGTCTTAAAACGCAGGAAAACGATACCGATAGAACCAGGTAAGAGCATTGCTCACGATCCAAATGTCGAAATGAACGTTGACGAGACACAAATGCTACCTGAACCAACTACATCAATGATCCCACCTTCCGCATCAAAACTTCCAGCATATCTAGCATTAACTGATTATAGTTCACACGGAAGCTTTGAGGAAGAGGGAGAAGAACAAAAACGATGACTGAAACCAGTTATCGTATTTGTTCTTCCGTTTCATTAGGACCAGTAAAAAAGAAGGTGGGAGAATATGTCGAATTTCATTATGAAGGAGAAATATTTCCGGGACAGATTTTGGAAATAAAGAAAGACAGAGCTGTTAAATCCATGCAGGAGAGTCTCAAATCGTGGAAGTGGCCGATGAAGGATGACTTTCTTCAATATTCTTGGAAGGATGTAGCGGGTTCCATAAAAGAACCGAAAATGCAATCCAAAAGAGGTTTCTTTACCGTCCCGGAACTTGACCATATTTAGACCTAATTTAATTTTAATTCCTATTACCTATGTAGTACGATATGTTTTAATATCCACCTTTTATTTTATATAATTTTAAACCTTCAGTATTGAAAAAAAAAACATTTTTGTTAGATTTTTCAATATTTCAAAAAAAAAAACTATCAAGTGTCTTATTTTTCCATAATTATACAATATTATAATCTGCATTTAGTGAACTGTGAGCCAAAACCCTTCATAAGGTGCAACAAAACTTGTAGGATAGCCTTTACTTTGCATAAATTTGGATTCTAGTACGAAAAGTGTAGAGAAAATATCATGGTGCAAAGTTGTACTTTACCCCGGGATACTTTGCACCAAAATATAAATATAAAAAAAAAATACAGGCAAAATAGATAAAAATTTAAAAACGTATCAGACATGTTACAGGTATATGTGTTATTACATTGCAGTAGTTGAAACCTTAGAAAAAGTAAAAAACCTGATCTGAATAGACAATTTTTTGAAAAAATGCAGTATTTTGGTGCAATGTATACCCACTTTACGGTACCTATGAAGTTTGATATACCTATGAAGTTTTATATATCGCCTTTACGGTGAATAAACTAGTATCTGAATAAATAAATTCTATCCGTGATTTATAACCACACTACTCAAATTCTTGGAAGTTCTATATATATATATATATATATATATATATAGAACTATATATTTCTATATATATATATATATATATATATAGAAATATATATATATATACATATATATATATATATTTATATATAAATATATATATATATATATATATATATATATATATATATATATGTATATATATATATATATATATATATATATATATATATATGTATATATATATATATATATATATATATATATATATATATATATATATATATATATATATATATATATATATATATATATATATATATATATACATATATATATATATATATATATATATATATATATATATATATATATATATATATATATATATATATATATATATATATATATATATATATATATATATATATATATATATATATATATATATATATATATATATATATATATATATATATATATATATATATATATATATATATATATATATATATATATATATATATATATATATATATATATATATATATATATATATATATATATATATATATATATATATATATATATATATAAAACATCGAAATATTGTACTTAAATCACTAGAACTTCACTAGAGACATCTATTGGTAAGATGAAAGAAGCTTTTTATTGAGCAGAAACTCTTTAATTTATATGTGAGGTCCGAATCCTGGATTATAATCACAAATATGAGAAACGACAGAAACTATCCTTTTCATTTAATTATTTTAGCTTGAAATTCGACCAGATATTTTTTTATTATATTTATTATAGCCTATGACGGTCGTAACTCCGTAAATGCCCATTCCATATTATTCTTCATCTATGTTGAGATGTCAAAAAATAATATGATAAATAACTCCTGTAATTTATGATAATCCAGATTTGCGTACAAGTATTCGGATACACTCATAATGTTGTTATCAATAATATTTTGTCAAGTTACCTATTGTGAATTTAGTTAAATGCTGTAGTAACGTGTAAGGAATATGAATTAAATTAGGTAAACTATAGTTTTAGTTAGTCTTCCACAGCGAGACATAAGTCTTCCCTTATCTTACCATTCGGAAGGTTTCCCTTCACTGCCTTCTGGTGAGTCATATATACATTCGTTCTTACCTACATATCTGTATGTGGGAAATCTTGAGGTTAAATGGTGCAGAAGTTCTACTTTTGACCCACAGGATGTGTCCTTTACGTTGAAATAATTGAATAGTTTACTTAAGCAATTATTTAACCAAATAATATATTTTGTTATTTATTATTGGAAGTTTAATAATTGTCATGATCTTATGTATTGATTGCGATTAAAAAATCGTACAAAATATGTATTTATTTTTCATGGATTGTTTTCGTAAATTATTATAAAACTTATTTAGCTTTCTAGGGTGCTAATCTCAAAACATGCCAACAGTGTCAAATGAAGGAACAATAAAAGTATTATTAAAAAACTGAACCAAAAAAAACATGATCGTTAATTACACGGAGGCTAGTTTATTAGTCTTGCGTGTCACATTCATATAAAGTATAAAGATATGACATTGTCATAAAAATACCTCATCTCTCTTGAGACATGCATAATATACAATATTATTAGTTATTGTCCGCCTCCGTAGTGTAATGGCCAGCATGCTCGGCTACCGTTCTGGAGGTCCCGGGCTCGATTCCCAAGGGGGGTAAAATAAATATAAGTGATTTTTTCACTGTTACATATATTCAATATTACCCTGGACTGGTGCCTGAATCGGAGGGCTGATCACCTTTTCTTCATGTGTAAACGATCAAGATAACACTGCGTTTATATAACGCAGTGCCCTATGCACCATTGGGGTGCCTATAAGGGTTTAATTAATTAATTAATGAATCATCTCTTCCTTTCAATGCCAAAGCAATTTTTAAATAACCTTTGTGTAATATTTACAAGAGAACAAAAGTAAAATGTTTTAAAACCTCTCCTTTAATGACAGTTATGTCCGATGTTATCAGAAGCTTTTATCCATAGGGGAAATTCAGTTGAACATTTTTATTCTATGTGGTCATAGAAAATTTCAAACTTGCCCGATATAGTGCAGTAAAGTTAAGCTCCTTTGCGCATTGACTTTAGTTCTGAAACTAGGAAAATATACTTTGCTATTTACAAAATTGAACTGAACTTCCAGTCTCTAGCGTGGTTAAAGTAAAGTCAACAAGTTATTGGTAAACGCTTGGTATAATTCAAAACAGGCAATTTCTAGAAGTTCATCAAACTAATGACTCTAATATAAATTAAAAAAAACTTTATGGTAATAATGTAAAGATACTAACTATAATCATGTTTTATGCGTAGTTACATATAATATAACATTTATAATAAAGGATTTGGACACGTCTAAAATGTTGTGAACTGATCAAATTATAAGCTTTATTCAAATTATATTTTCATCTCCCAGCATGTGAAATAATCCTAAAGAAGGATCTTGCATCATACTTAAAAAATAAGAGTCTCTGTTAAATAAATAAATAAAAAAAACTTATAAATCAATCACAGATGCTGCCGAGAACTCACACCTGAAACGACAATGAATTATTTGATACATGTATATACACGAGTTATAAAAATTAGAGCAATGTGGTTGTCAACCATGGGTAGAATGGTGAATGTTACACATGTATAAAGTGGTCACTTGATGTAAATATCCAAAATTTCATATATGTTGAGATGTCTCTATATAAAAATAACTAACTGGAGAAACCCAGATTTGTTGAACAAGGATTTGAACACACCCAAAATCTTGTAAACATAATTATTAACTGAAAATAGATTTCAATTTTGTTCTGGAGTAAAACTTTGATTTCCAAGGGATAAAACTTCCTTTAACTTGAATATGACAAACACCAATGTGGAATTTAAAAAACCAGATTGAGGTAAATATATATCACTACGCTATGAATATCGCTATGATCTACGAGTCGTAAATTGAACGTAAATATACAAAATGTTACAGCTCCGGGATGTTTCTCATACTCTTTAATATTCCCGTAGAGCGAAAACACTTCGAGAGAAACATTTCAATAAACATGTTACACAATTTCACAGGATTTACTAAAGTGTACCTATAGCTTTGCGAAATTTATTTCCAGGAAAATAAATTTGTTTTCAGTGTAGGTACTTATCTGTACACAGTGTTAAACGTTTACATTTGTTTTAGATTTACGGAATTTAATAATACGACTGTTGATTTAACTACTACTTTAAATACTATTACTAATTTTAATTTTATACTAGCGCACAAAGCAATGCATTGGATTGATGCAGCCAGTGCCTTGATCAAATGTAGAATATGTGATACTTCTGAAATCACTTATAAGTTTGACGTCGCCCACCTTATCAAGCTGATATACCTTGGGAATATTAGAAGGAGGGGTAGGGAGATGAAAGAAAATTCAGCACAAAAAATATACTTAAATTGATTTAATTAAAAATATAAAAATTATACGAAAGTGACTTTAACTTAAACTAATCTTAAATTGCTATCTTAAATTAGCTTAAAATTAATTAACCCTATCTTAAATTAAACTTATTCTAACCTTTGGTGGAAAAGATGCGCCGTGATGATGAGGTGGCCGTGATCCTTTGTGAAAAAGCTGCGCCGTTGGATGTTGGGATGAGGTTCTTCTTATGACGGGGCGCCGTGCGAGGATTCTTGCTTCTTATCTTCTTCTTCTCCTAGTAGAGCTTCAGCTCTTAATTTGAGGCTTATGACCCGGCGTGGGTCTGCTTTTGATACTCCGGATGAGTAACTCCTTTTTTTCTATCTTCTCTCTCCCTGCGTAGAGCTCCCGCTCTTCTCCTCACTTAAGTCTTAAAACCTGGTGTAGGTATGCTCCTTCTAACTGATTTCTCCCGACTGCTCGATCCCCCTGATCTCTCCCGACTGCTGCTTACAACTCCTCGATCCCACTGATTTCCCGGATGCGGATTCCGACCAACTTTTCCTTCCAACTAATTATTCCGACCAGTCCGACTGGTCGGTCTTTCCTTTTACGACTGATTCCTCCCAACTGATCCTTCCAACTGTTGGCTTCTAAGAGAGCGATCCCACTGATTTCTTCCCGTTATATTCAGTTTCTCTCCTTGAAGATCACGCCCTCGAAACCATTTTTCATTGGCTGACGGTGCGCTTGTATCCACCCCCAAAATTTTCAACGTCTAGACATCAATTAGCAATAATTTTATTTGCGCTATATCGTAAACAAATGCTTTTACTATAATCATAAAAACCGCCGGCAAATAATCCCTTTACAGGCCAGCGGGTTGGCGACAGTTTTTTTTATGATTCAAACCTTTTAAATACATTTTAGTTTTACGACAGGTAAATTATAAAAGGTCGGAGCCATAAAAAATATTTGAGCGCACAGAAAAAAAAATTACCTAAGACTAATTAAATTAAACGATTGATAATTGATTATTTTTGCCAGGCTAGAGGAGAAACGTGGTTTCACCACGTCAAGTTTTAGACTCAAATATACAAGTATATTAAAGGTTTTAAATGTAAATTCACAGTGAAATCGGGATACAATTTTATATTGTTTCACATTTTCAATAAATTTCGCTACTCAGTTAAAAAAAATTGCTTTGCAAGAGCAGATCTGTTAGGAAGCCTAGATTCTGTATCAGATCTGGGCATGCGGTGGGACAGCTTTCAATATAGATTCAAATATAAGGATTATGTCAAAAGCTATATAAATTGATTCGGCATTTACTTTGTGGTAAAATCTATCCATTTTTAATTTAAGTTTTACCTATTTACTAATAAATACCGCTTTTTCTAAAAATCTATTGTGACACGTATTTGGATGCATTCCGCGTCATTTTCAAACGCCGTATAATATGTTTGATTCTTCTTCCTAATTCGTTAAAACGGATAAGTCTCTGGAAGTTAAGTAAAAATATGTAAGAAAGATTCCCACATATAGGATGATATTGAGGTGCATAACCGGAATCACGCAAAGAGACCGAAAAAAGTTCACGGAAATTCTGAAAATGTGTAGTACGGAGGATATAGTCAGATGGGGAAGACAGCGAAGACGATTCTAAAATGTCCATGTCAATAGAATGCATGAAAAAAGACTGGCTCGAATTGCTCTACAAGAGAACCCAGACGGAATAAGACTACCTGGAGGATCTCCAGGTGACAGCTGGTAGTCAAGAGTACATGACAAGAGACGGATAATGGAACAGACATATCCTCGGATCTATAAGAAAGAAGATGAAAAAGAAAAGGAGGAGGTATAACTCTCGACGTCACTTGGTCGGAAATAAATTTTATTTTACTTTTATTCTGGCTACAAAATGTTTTTTTTTATGATTTTCTTTCTTTATTAATGAAGTACTTACTGAAGTTCAAAGAATGTATTCTTTTTCATTTATTTTAAACATTTTATACGGTAAAATATATCCAGATAGTATCACGAGAAAATCTCTTTGATGCTTTATCAATTTTAATCCGTTTATGAACAAAATACCATAGAAATGGGTTTTTAAGCATCTAAGATAATTTTCTAAGAATTATTTGGTTGTGTAATTTTCATAGCAATGAATTTGCTAAAGTTAAAATTTTATTCGGGCTATTTATTATTTCGGCATTCACTAATTTATAAATAAAACACTTCTTTTTACCGCTTTAATTATAAAGGCTTTTGAAACTAGTAGTAAAAATATATTACCTACTTTAAATTTATTAATAAGTGGTACAAAACAAGTGTTTTATTTATAATTTTAGTCAGGCAATGAAAAAAAGGAATGTTAGATTTTTCTCCATGAATCCGCATAAATTAGAAGTGTCAAAGTGATAAAAGCAACTGTAATACGAGTATTGGTATGCAACCCCGAGATTTACAGTCTTTACAGCTATTTTATATTATTTTTCAACCCTACCCTTTTACATAAAACTAAATTCATAACCATTATGCCACTTCTCCGCAGGGGTTGGCAGAGAGAATTAGAACGCCACACAACTCAGTCTTTGCAAATATTCTTAGCTTCTTCACCATTCATGCGTCTCCTCAGCATTCCCACCGATTATCCAGACTTTCAAGTATTTAAAAAAACTTGATTTTGCCAAGATTTCCTCGGCCTTACTCTGCTCTTATTTCCACCTACATTCGCCTCAAAATTGTTTTATTATTTTTTCTTTATTCATTGGTTTCACATGTCCGAACCATCTCGACACATCTTTTTTTTTATCGATTATGCCTATCTCAGCCTTGAATTCTTTCCTATATAACCATTTGCACATCTATCGTACATCATTTTTTTCTGCACATTCGTCTGAGAGATCGCATTTTGATTCATTCACTACTACTTT
Organism: Brachycentrus maculatus; assembly: GCF_059751285.1. NCBI lineage: Eukaryota > Metazoa > Arthropoda > Insecta > Trichoptera > Brachycentridae > Brachycentrus > Brachycentrus maculatus. The sequence continues at coordinate 1,537,563 of NW_028280765.1, forward strand.
CATCCTTTTTTGCCTTCTACGTGGTTCGCTTCCATACGTTAGAATTAGAATCAGAACTCCGTTGTATATCAAATATTTGATGGTATTTAATTACTAAAAAATCATTTCAAACTAATTTTCTGGCAATTGTATGAAAGATTAATGCTTAGCAAAGTAATTAGTAGGGATTTCATAAAACTTTTCATTTAGCACCCGTTTATTAAACTTTAAAACAATACCAAACTCCGAGAAACTAGATTTCTGTTCTCGGGTTTCGTCAAAATCCTAATGAAACAATGTTAAGTTCCTTCTCAAGTATAATACAATACAATATACAATGAACAGAATGTACAAACTTTATACGTTAGTTTTCGGAATGGTTAGCCCAATAATCTAAAAAGTTTTGCGTTCGGCGTCTGCTCGCGCTGTAAAAACTGCATAAGCAAAAACTTTCCCAATTTCACAGATAGAGAATGTTTTACCATGTTTTAATGCCTTTATTTTTATACTGTATACCTGTTTCATTTTGCTAACGGATTGAAAAAGTTTTCCAACAGAACGGCCGATATTCGATAAAAAATTTGCATGATATTTATTGATGTATGTTTCACAAGGGATAATTAATAATCAAGATATAGGTATAGTTGAAGAACAGTTTTTTGAGGTGGTATGAATATGTGGAGCGAATGGATAACGAGAGAATAGCTGGCGAATGTGAGCGAGAGAACAGAACGAGGACTGTGCGGGGGAGTGGAGGGGGGGTCAAATAAATAATAGTGATATTTCACTCTTGTATTTATTCAATATTACCCTGGACTGGTACCTGAAGCGGATGGCTGATCACCTTTCCTTCATGTGTTAACGATCAATATAACACTGCGTTTATATGATGCAGTGCTCTATCCACAATCAGATGTGAATAAGGGTTTGAAAATAAATAAAGTAAAAGGATAAGGTGATAAGGTGCTTGTCAAAACATGTTGGAAAAAAGGAACAATAAATGTAGTTACAAACAAATTTTGAGTTTTATTTAAAAAAAAATAATGTGCCACTAACCATCAGCAAAAAAACATTTCTTCAATTTTTCATTAAATTATCACAAAAATCACCCGATGAAATACAATCCTTAAAACTAAAGCCCAAAAATAAACACGATTCGAAAATTTTCAGCCGAGTTTCATGAAAACGTTTCGTGTTTTAAATGAATGTATATCTACCTCAGTTAAATTTTCACCGCTTGTTTCTCTTTGTGTATTTTTTTCAGTGTGATTGCATTTTGCCGAGTTTTCAGCTTGCACTATTTTTTAATAACAGGGGACAGAAATTACTTTCAAACAAATTTCGAGTATATTGTAGTAAGTCTTTTTTGTCCCCATAAATGGATTTAACAAACTTTTTACAACAAAAAAATGTTTTGAATAATGAAAACAAGCTTATTTGTATAAACATCCAATATATAGTATTTCTGTTTTTCTTTTAATTTTTATCTTTTCTTTTTTTGTTTTCTTTCCCGTACAATAGTCAGAAAATTTTACTATGCATATTTTTTTTCATTTCAATTATATGTGCAATCACTCTCTGCCCAATAATTTCAAAGAGCTACCTAGATACGGTAAAAACCTTGATAAATATTACTAGTATGTATTAGTTGTTTAGAAGGTATTGCCCCAAAGCAATCAGCCCGCCAATGTACATCTATTTTATACAAGTATACATAAATCAATAAACATAAATAAAATTAAAATAAATAAGTCGATACTGTCCTTCACGACCGCTATCTGTATCCCTTCATACATATTCCATTCCTTTCAGATCCAAACTGATCACCTTGCCTCGATATATTTAACAATCGAGTAAACTCACACATATGGCGGTGCTCTATGCACCATGAAGAGCAGATAGGAGTAAAAGAAATATATTAAAATATAAAATTAAGCCAAGAGAAAAATAATTAAAAAAATATATATATTTAGGTATATTAATAAATGATGCGTTCTTAGGAAAAAGCATGATTAAAAGAAATCTTTCATACATATATTGTTTCAAGTGAGCATTTTTAAACTTTATAAAATAAAACAACTTTGTTTTAACCACTTTTTATTGGAACACTATATCTAACCGGTTTCGACAAGAACCTTGTCATCATCAGGGTTTATGTATTAAATTGTAAAACATTGAAATACTTATAGTTAATTTTATAAAGTTTATAAACATCCAAGAAAAGAGCATTTTTACATCGAAAATATTATACAATATTATGTTTGACATATTTTCCAGATTTTGTTCTTATATTCTGATTCATGATAGTTTGATTGTACACATAATATCTTCAACCAATTCTAGTTTTCAGCTCCTACATAATTTACCCAAAGAGTGATGTGGGTTAGACATGTGTTCCAAAAAATAGATCAGTTGGTAAATTCTTGTGGAAAACTTTGTTTTATGACCCGTGGCTATACACACAGCTAAGAGAAGCAAGATGGTGGCTGGCATTTGAGAATAATTGCAATCGAAATTTAATGTTGTTCAAAAGAGTAAATTATCATTTTTATGTATTTTATACTTGAATAAAAACAAGTAAAGATGAATAATTTGACAAATTTTTCTTGAATGGTTTTCGGCACAACTTTATAAAAAAAACTTTGTTTTTAATTACTTTTTTGTCTTTGTTTTTTTTTTTTTGACATTAACATAATATATAAATATACAAGACTGCGTAATTGAGTTTGGCAACACATATTAACTAATATTTGAACTAAGAAACTAACAAAATTTTTTGGCATCTCATCAAAGATGAATAAGAATATGGAAGTCTGGGCATTTACGGGGCTGACAACCGTCATGGGCTGGTTTAAGTTATCACTTTACACACGTAATTAAGAAATTAACTGCTGACCATATGCAACTTTGATTGAAGCGCGTATTTAGCATGTTATACTAATTTACAAATTGTTACATAAAAATATAAATCGCACCAGCCCATGGCATATCTTAAGTTAATTGAATGCCTAGAGTTTATAACCTTCTCATAAACGTGTCTGGTCAAATTTTTGATTTACCTAACGTTCAAGTGACTCTGAAATCCAGCTACGACATATGCAACACCGCTTAAAATGACCCTACTCAGGCTTTAACTTTTTAAGTTATAGCAATGCCTTCTTGTGAGTGGATTTACTCTTTATGTTTAAAGTTACTATAATTTCATGTAATTCATGAATGAAAACTCTAGGCAAAAACTCTCGCTATCTCGCTAGAGGCATGAGTAGTGTCTCGTCAAAGAAACATCTAAATAAATACAGATAAAAGATTTTATCCTGCCCTTTAATTTTTGTTGGACTCTTGAATTATCTATCGTCCAAGTGATTCTGAAATTTAGCTACGGCTTATGCAACGCCGCTTATCATGGCCCTTCTTAGGCTTCAACTTAAAGTTGTATAGCTGCAACTACAATTTCATGTAATTCATGAGTGAAAATTCGAAGCTGAATAATACTAAAACACTATCTACTAAACTAAATTCAAAGTATTTTGGTCGCTAGGCAAAAGAGCTTGGGTAGATTTTTTTTTTTTTTTAAGTTTTATTTATTTATTTATTTTTCATAATACATTGATACATTCAAATATACAAATTCATTTCATATATACATTTATCATATGTATTGCGTGAAAAGCGATCAGAGATATTGAGTAATTGGAAACATATTAAATAACGGACTTCAAAAAAAAACTTTTTATGTGGATTTATAAGTTGTAAAATATTTTTAATTGCCTTTTTAATTTCTAATACTTCTAAATAATCCAATAAAAGTCCACTTTTGCATGTGTACAATACATTTAGAGTATATTATTTCTTCGAAACTGGTAGACATTATAATTAAATTATAATAAAACATTTATAGTGACATAAAAACAAAGATTTTACATTTCAATTATAAAATGGAAAATAACAAGTCTTTTAAGACAAGTTTAAATATGACGTCGCATCAGTTTCATTTTATTTATATAAAAAGCACGAAGCGAAAAAGCGACATACAACATGCCCTCTTATCTTGCTCTTTGATATAGCCAATATGAGAAATATGCTTGAAACGAAATGGTGGAAAACAAAGGACGCGTGTACTTCAAACGTTTAGAAGGCATCTTGACTTTATTAAAATTGTTTTTATATGAAATATAAGAAAATTACAATAGGGTATTTTTGAGGTCTAGTATTTAAACTGGCAAAATTGTTTCTACAGATTGACAATTTGAAAGTTAACAGTTGATTTGTAGTGCGTACGTTTTGCCATTTCACCATGTACGGACTGAATGACCATTATGCGCGTCGTAGGTTCGATGAATGAGCCGAAAACAATATTCAGCTTGATCCTCGTTTTCAACGCAAAATTTTGTTCACCGATGAGGCACTATTTTGGTTAAATGGCTATGTCAATATGCAGGATTGCCGAGTATGGTGTGGAGAAAATCAAGAAGCCTTTGTCGAGACGCCCTTACATTCATTAAAAGTCACTGTTTGGTGTGCTTTATGGGCAGGTTTAATCGTTGGTTCATATTTTTTAAAAGACGATGCCGGCCAGAATGTTACGGTCAATGGAGAGTGCTACATAACCATGATTACCGACTTTTTCGTACCATAGTTGAATGGCATTGATGTGACTGTGGTTTAAATAAGATGGCGCAACATGCCACACGGCGGGTGTCACCATCAATTTACTGTGAGAAATTTGAATTTGTGTACCTCTAAAAAGCACACTTTATAAGACCATATTTTGAAAAATGGTATTATTCACCATTAGGTTAAGATAAGAATATAGATTTCATACATTATGGAAGTAAATTAGTAACCTGACGTAAACCTTTGTAATGAAATTACAATGTTAGATTTCTTGAATAAAGGTCAAACGAATACAAACCACACTATTATAATTATTTTTTAAAACTATCCTATTTGGTTAATGGTTTAATTTGTTTTGCCATATAATTGGCTCAAAGGCAACGGATATTGAAAGCCGGAAATTGTGTTATGAACCCCCGGAATACTCACTAAGTAAATAATCTAATAACTATTTTACCCGCTCTAAATATTTGTCATATCGAGTTTGATTATCGCTTTGGTTAAAATAAACACAATTTTTGAAACAATATTTACTTATTATACTGTCGTAATATATAACGAATGATTTCCAACTTTTAAAATATAAAATACCGAATACTTAACATTCTAATATTGTATTATTCTTCTTGTAACCTTTATCCGTACTCAATGGCGTATAGGGTACTGTATCGTATTGACGCAGTGTTATCTTGATCGTTGATCGTATGAAGGTAAGGTGTTTAGTCCAGCGCTTCGTGCACTAGTCCAGAGTGATATTAAATATATATGAAAGTGAAAAAGACTTATATTTATTATGTTTTACTTTGTATTATGCTTCCTAGTGATTACTAGGATGAAATATTTTATTTTTACTACATGATATATAAACCTTTTGGATTATTCGTTAAGTGGATATTTCACAAACGAGTTTTTGAAAAAGTTGTATATAAATCTGAGTGTGAACAGGTAGATGTTTTTGTCTACATATTTGAGAAGTATAAAAATCAGTTAAAGCAAATAAAACTTAAAAGTGAATGCTATACTGACAGTATAAACGGAGTTCTGGCACCAATTCTTATCTTATAAGCTGGAATAAAGAGTTTAAAAAAAAAAAATATATATATATATATGGAAGTGGCATTGAAGGATGAAAGTAGACCAAAAGCAGTTGAAATGCGATGTCTCAGATCAATATGCGGTAAAATGATGAATGATAGATGTTCGAATGGTGATAAAGGTGACGAGGAAAGAATGCAAGGCTGAGATAACCATTTTCAATAAAATTAAGAAAATAGTACTGAGATGGATTGGAAATGTGCAAGAAATGAGTGGGGATAGAACAGTGAAACAAATGTTTTAGCAAATGTAGTTGGAAAAAGGAAAATAAGAAGACCGAGGAAAACTTGGCATTATTAAATTTTTGGAGTGATGAATAAAATATGTTAATATTTTTTCAGGTTTGTGCGAGAGGCGACCGGTTTCAACGTGGATATGAGAATCGGAATTCACACCGGGAACGTATTATGCGGCGTGCTGGGACTCCGCAAGTGGCAGTTCGACGTGTGGAGTGATGACGTCACGCTCGCCAACCACATGGAGTCCGGAGGGATCGCTGGGTAAGGACAACTTCCAACTTTGCATGAAAGCCCGATGGTGAAAAATAATAAACACCCACCTCCAATTTTTTATCTATTGTTATCAAGTTTGATATGTTAATTCCCAATACATAATATATATCGCTCACTCCTTTCAACAACTTCATAAATAAAAAAAAACTTGATTTTTCAGGAGATCGTTTTTAAAGTTTGAAAATACAATGAAATGTACTAAAAACAAATATCAAACCACTTATCGAACTTTTTACTGTGCAACAGATCTTTTTAGGTAAAAGCTGAATGTTTTTTCTCCATTTTAAAAATATTATGTTTATTTTAAAAAAATGTGATGGAACGTGTCATTAAAGGATATATACTAGTTCCAAAATTTGAGTAGTGTTGTTGTCAATCATGAATAGAATGGTGAATGTTACACGTGTGTAATGTGAATTTTAACCCTTTGAACGCTTAAAGCAAAAAATAAAGTATTCAATAAAATTCCTTTTATTTTCTTTTATTTGTTTACTTTAGTCCATGGCTTTTAAAAGCCATGGATTAAAGTCGATTTGCGCGTCCAAAAGAGAAAAAAATTCGGGTGACTTTAGTAGATTTACGCGTCTAAAGGGTTAAATAAGGCTATGACAGGTCGTAAACTCTGTAAATATCAATTATGATTAGCTTATTTTTTACTGATGTTATAAACCCAATTCAACATGACATTTTTTTCACGATACATGTAGGAATGCATGCGAATTAGCAGACCAAAAAATGTGTTAGCAAAATTATTAATATATTATTACTACTTAATATAATAAATAAAAGGGTCGGTGAATTGTAATAAACAATCAGATAATAATTATTCCAATTTTACTATTTTTTTTTTGTTTTAATACAATTAAAATATCCTTGGAAAAAAGTTGTATTATAGATGTTCGAATGGTGATATAAGGAAAGAGTGCAAGGCTGAGATAAGCCTTATCGATAAAATTAAGAAAGGAGTGTTGAAATGGTTAAGGGATGTGAATCGAGTGAAGAAAGGACAGTTAAACAATGCTATGGTTGGCAATACAAGCAAAAGAAGACCTTGGAAAACTTGGCATTATCAAGTATTTCAAATACTTGAATGTGGTCAAGTCAAGAGTAAGAATAATCGGCGTGTATGCAAAAGAAGATGTATGAATGTCGAAGAGGCGAAGATTGTGAGCAAATACAGATTGGTGTAGCATTCTATTCTCTCTGCCTACCCCTGCGGAGAAGCGGCGTGTAGTTAGTTATATAGTTAATATATCCTTTCATCAGATCATGAATGCTCTGTTGCAGTAAAAATACAATTAACAAAACCAAGAAATGAAATGTAATTCCACAATTCCTTACAAAAGTCTAAGGAAATTTGACATAATTGTATTCTTGAGCACTGCTTTCAAATAACTTTTCTTTCAAATGTTCGTTTTGTTCCTACCTGTTGCTTTTCTTCATTTTTTCCCGAGTAAAAAGTTTCCGCAAGGAATGGATTCTGGTTTCAGATGATTTCTTTCTTTGCTCGCTCAACTTTCCTCTTAGCTCTCGAGCCTTTTGTTCGATTCACCAGCGGAGAGCTTTATTATGGAAATGCAACTTGCCGAGGAGCCATTTTTTGATTATATGCGCATAATTTGGCGAATGCAATTTTCTCCTGCAGGAAACCATTTTATTTTTATGGAGATAGTGGATCTACGTGTTGCTTTTCTCAAGAAACTCTTACGTTGGATAGAAATATGATATTTCTATACGAAGAAGAGATGGTTTTCATATTATTTTTTAACATCTCATCAAAGATAAAGAAGAATATGGAAGTCTGGGCATTTACGGGGCTGACGACCGTCATAGGGTGGTTTAAGTGATCACTTTACACACGTGTAACATTCACCAATTCTACCCATTATTGACAACCACACTATTCAAATTCTTGGAAGTTCTATATATATATATGAACCAATTTAGAAACCTTGTTCTTGAATTACTAGAACTTCACTAGAGACATCTATTAGTGAGATGTAGATGACGGTTGTCAGCCCCGTAAATACCCAGACTTCCATATTCTTCTTCATCTTTGATGAGATGTTAAAAAATAATATGAAAATAACTCCTGTAATTGGAGATAATCAAGATTTTGTGAACAAGTATTTGGACACACTCAAAATGTTGTAAGAAGAGATGGTACTAAAAAACACTTTTTTAAGTGGAAATTTTCTTGGAGATTTTTTTTATTGATATCTCAATATAAGAATAATGAAAGTCTGGGCATTTACAGAGCTTGTTTCCTGTTATTGGCTGGTATAAGTGATTACTTTATATACTGTGTAACATTCACTGTTACCAATGATTGACAACCAACTACATCCATAACTTAAATTTTCGGAAGTTTTATTTATGCTTTAATTAAAATATCTATTACATATCACTTCGTCGGTAACATCTATGGTTTTTATTAGTAAATGTTTTACTAGAGGAAACCTTCATGAAAAATATGAATGATTCTTTCCCTAATTATTTTACAAATTTTCCAGGGAGACCATATGATTTTCAATTTTAATTATGCCTGTTTTTTACACCAGCGTCCTTTCACAATATTTTGAGTGTGTCTTAATTTTTGTAAGCAAATTCCGAATTCGCCCCAAATGTAGTTATTTATATCAATGTTTTTATTGATAATTTGGGGATTTTGGCATTGACAGGACTAACAACCTGTCATTGGCTGATTTAAGTTATTACTATATAGTATAGGTACACTGTAACTTCACTCAAATATGCTTCTTCATTTTTGTTGACATTTCAATAAAAATATTAATAAAAAACACCAAAAGTTGATTGAACGAATTTGTGTAAAATAAATGGAAACATTTGAAATATTGATGGCAACATAATATAGAGCAAGCGTGTAATTTATTTTCAACGGTTTTTATGAAGGTATTTAATTTGCATTATACAAATTTTGTAGTGGTAATTATTTGGATAAATCTCCTATAAACTTTGATCCCATAATTAGTTTTACAGAGTACAAACGGTGCAAATGATGTAAAATGAATACGATTTACATGGCTGATCCGAGCGTTCAACTATTCAAAGCATTCCCGTCCGATTACATGAAGTTCTGTGGTGAATAACATTGAGTTTTCAATATTTTGATTTATCAGATTCAAACAGAATTTCACTACAAAAAATTTAAATTGTCAAATGTATTAATGTAACAAATTAAATCAATTTTTTTTTGTAATATTCTGGTACCGGTAGACATTATAATTAAGTTATCATATAATATTTATAGTGATTTTAAAACAATGTTACATTATAATTATAAAATGTAAAATTACAAAGTCAGCGCTTCTAATATAAATTGTAAATATTATTTTGTATATCGTAGTCGTACAGGAGAAAGTGACCAACTACCAAAACGTTAAATGCTCAGGAGGGCCATTTAAGTCACTTTTGCTTGGCAAGAAAATAAACACCAATGCAGTTAGTCATTTTTAACGAAGCAATATATTATACTTGTACTTATACTTGAGTGTGGTTCCTCGAGCGCCCGACGCGGCTGCTGAGAGAACCACGCTCCATCATTTATTTAATTTTCTCCGGACATTTACATCTCAAGTCTACAATTTTTTGCTCATCTATAAATATTGTGATTCGTGTTAACTTGAAATGGTTAAAGGTTATAATTTTATAAAGGTTAGCTGTTAACTGATGAAAGTGCATCAATAATATCATTGCGTCGTTCAATATAGCAATGCTGGTCTAAACGGTGTAGTGTATTTCTAAGAATCTGTGCCGAATGAACACATGTGGCCAGTTGGCGTTAAAAAGTGCTTTGTGTTCGTCCCTTAAGGGTACTTTACGACCATAGTGTATTCATCCGAAACCCCTAACTTCTCGGGGATAAATGACTGCAATAAAAATGTGCAAAGACAATACCAATCTGAGAACATGTGCTTAAACGGTTAAATTTTATGAAATCGAACTACAAACTTAAATACCTCAATTGCGCCAGCTCCCATTAGTATGAAAGCGAAAGCGGAAAACCTCAAAGACAAAACCATCATGTCGGATCACGGAAGGGCGGCAAAAGAGGATAAATGTGAAGTCCCGTTTGAACTGCTAGTTTGGAAGTTGGAAGTTGGCCATCCACAATGACGAGGAGATCAACAAGCTGCCCTCCAGCGTGACGACCATCGTTCGGGAAGTCGTCCTGCTCAACACCTTGGTCATTCTCCAGCCCATGGGATCAAGAGGAAGGCGTTTTAATTTGTCGGCTCATCTTTTCCCCGCTCCAGACTCGACAGTCCGAGATCGATTGACGACGTTTTAATCCATTTTTTTTAATATCACTATCATCATCATCTTATTATTATTATTATTATCCATGTCTTTATAAGCGCCCTTGAGGTAGTATTTTACGAAAATGGAGCTATACAAATTATCCAAATTATTATTATTATTATTATTATACTTCCAAGTTTAAAATCCTTTGGGATTTTTTCAGGGCAATATTAAGCTAGTAAGATATCAAATATTTAATGATCACGTTTTTGTAAAACAATGCACTTGGTCACTTTCTCCTGTATGACTACGATATGTACATATTCTTGTGTACATATTCTAAAAAATAATCCAATTTATATTCTTTAAAAAAACTTACGTGAAGAGACGTATGACCTTTCCGGTGATCGTCCCCGAATACCCCCTTTTAAGTAACATATTGTTTGATTAAAGGCGTGTTCACGTCACCAAGGCAACTCTGATGCAACTGGGAGAGAGATTCAAAGTAGAGCCGGGAGATGGAGCGTCGAGGGAGGGATACTTGGCAGACCATAAAGTGGAGACGTACCTTATTATTCCTCCCAAAGTAAGTACTTATATTATTATTATTATGTTTTAGTAATTTGTTCACTTTCGTGTATCGTCTTATCCTTAATACGGCTGTCCAAACTCAAAACACAGTAAGGGACATTTTTTAATAGTACGTTTTTTTGCATTTTTGGACTAAGTAGATTCTACTTAGTTCAAAAATGCAAAAAAAACGTACTACAAAAAATGTCCCTTTCTGTGTTTTAAGCTTGAACAGCCGAATACTACACGGCGAATTATTATAGTTCTTTATTTTTTATTGGGCGTTTAATTTGAAAAACTTCATAATTTATATTTTAAATATTAAAATCAAACACTGAATTTTAGGGTCTACTACTTTGAATTTTTAATTCATTTTTTTAAACCTAGTTCTGTACAGTTGTCACTAATTTAATTTAAAATTATTATTTTTATGATAAAAAAAAATACACAACTTAGTAGACCCTAAAAATAAGTGATTTTTTAAATTATTGAAATGAATATAAGTTCTGTTTATATTTTAATGTCTAACAAATCTTTAAGTTTCTTTTAACCACATGGGTACTTTTTAAAATTAATATTTCTTTTAATTGTTTTGCCCTCAATGTGGGTTTGGTTAATTTAATATTTCAATCCCCTCATTTAATAAAATGGCCATAATTTTAAAGCATGCATGTCATGATGCAAAGAATAATTTCTCGTTTCAATCTTTATGACTTAAACACTATCGTTATCATTCATCGTTCTCTTTGTGTAATTCTACATAAAAATTAGTTTTAAATAAGTTTTTTAGTGGTATTACACAAAGTAAACGATGAATGAAAAGGAGAGTGTTATATTACCATACCACAAAGTTAACAATGCTTTTAATACACTAAATAAATAATAAGGAAATCGGCCGCCTAGTTGCACTTATCAATGATTATATGATATTATGAATATTTCTGGATAAACATTATTTTCCTACTTCTTCATTTTTCTGCATTCCTGGTAAACGAAATAAAGAATTTCAGTGTAATGAAGTAATGAAATAAAGAATTTCAGTGCTATGAGAATATATTTTTTCCAAGCATAAAATCTAATGTCTATTTATCGATTTGGTTAAAATTTATATTATATATATAAGTTTTAATATTGAGGTTATCAACGGATAAAGGGTTCGGACATCATCCATTATACTAATGATTAAAACAAATTTAAAATTTTCATTATTTGAGTAACTTACGGAGGATCAGTTATTACGGAAAAACCTGTTTTATAAAGCGCTTGAAAGATTATAAAACCCCAAAGGATATATTTAATACCCGTACGGTATTAGGACCGTGAGGGTGAATTTGGGGCTCTTGTAGGTTGTCGGTATTCAGTTTAAGCCTTAACCTTCATTTGAATAATAATCAAATATTCCATTATTAATATAATAGAGTATATTTCGTTGTAATGATTATATATATATATATATATATATATATATATATATATATATATATATATATATATATATATATATAAATATATATATATGTATATATATATATATATATATATATATATATATATATATATATATATATATATATATATATATATATATATATATATATATATATATATATATATATATATATATATATATATATATATATATATATATATATATATATATATATATATAATATATATATATATATATATATATATATATATATATATATATATATATATATATATATATATATATATATATAATATATATATATATATATATATATATATATATATATATATATATATATATATATATATATATATATATATATATATATATATATAAATCATCATGGCTATCTTCACTTTAGATGCTGCAGCTCAGAACCGAGATTTGGTGCTTCTGCCAAACCATTGTCGTAGGTTTTTCAGCCATGATGACCTTTAGCGTCCTTGAGTTCTTCACCCCTCAATATTTCCTTGTATGATTAGGCGGAGAAGACGATATTTTTCATTTCTCATGACGTGTCCGAAGTACATCAGCTTTCTCTGCTTGATGGTTGGTAGGAGTTCCTTATTGGTATTCATCCGTCGGAGGACCTCTAGGTTGGTGACCCGATCACGCCGTGAAACTCGCAGGATCTTGCGATGGAGACCCATTTCAAACGCCTCTGTTAGGTTTTCTAGTGCCTGTGTGAGTGTCCATCCCTCTATTCCATAGAGAGCAATTGGGAAGACATAGCACTTCAACATACGTTTCCGAAGTTCAAGGTTTAAGTTTCCTGACAAAAACACTTTATTCATTTTGGCAAATACATTTCGGGCCTGCTCTAATCTGCTTCAGACTTTTTGACTCATGTCCCACTTTTCGTTGACTATACATCCCAGGTATTTGTAGTATATATATAAATATATATCTATTTATATATTTATAAATATATATGTATATAATCTCATAGGGATTATGGCCTGTTATAGGCTAGTTAAGTGATAACTTTACACAGGTGCAACATTCACCATTCTACCTATTATTGACGGTTGTCACACTACTCAAATTTTCGTGACACCTAGATATAGTGACCAATCTCAATCAGTACATATAAGTTCACAACAGGCATCTATGTTGGATTAAGAAAAGTTTTTATTTATCAGAGACCATTTTATTTGTATGCAAGATACGAACCACGGTTTATTTTTATACATACGTACTGGAAAACGCCTGAAAACAATTTTTTTATGTGGCTTATAAGGTTTTTTGTGTCCGTAATTTTTTAATTGTCAGTAATTTTCATGTCTAAAAAAATGTTCATAAATCCGGGTTTTATCCACTTACGTAGACGAAGCACAACATAGACGAAGAAGAATATGGAAGTCTGGGTATTTACAGGCCTTATAACCTGTTTCAGACTGGTTAGGTGATCACTTTACACACATGCATCATTTACCATTCTACCCATGATTATAATTTCACCAATTAATTTTATTCACAATATTTTAAGTGTCTCCAAATAATTACACTCCTAGTTGGAAAAAAACCCATATTTGTAAATAAGTACTTGGACATAGTAAAAATGTCCGAAATATTTAAAAATAAATGTACAGAAAATGCTTATAATGCTAGATACTATTGGGTTGATGCAAAAGTTATGACCGTTTTTTATGATCCCAGGTAAAAAAAATTTTTTTTCTTAAATTATGAAAAATATCTTCTTTTTTATTATTCCATTGTATAAAGGATGCTTTTCCTCTACTTTCTATTCAATTTTGGCCAAGCCAGAGTACAGTAATGACCCCTTGTATTTTTTCAAAATTTCGCTCGATAAAGTGCATTTTCGTCATTGTTTACTTTATGAATTCCGTAAAGACAATACCGCGAGTGTGGCAACCAAAAACATTTGTGAAGTGTATGGAGCAGATGTCATCAAAGTTCGACAGGTACGAAGATGTTTTACAAAATTCCGATCTGGAGATTTTTCACTCATTCATAAACCACGTACCGGGCGGCCATTGAAGTCTGATGACGACAAGTTAAAAGTCATAATTGACACCAATCCACGTCTAATCATCAGGGAGATTGTGTCAATGATGGGAGTCAACCAAACAACCGTATTAAGACATTTGAAGCGTATGGAAATGGTTTCGCGGTACAACGTTTGGATACCTCATCAATTGTCGGCTGCCAATTTATTGGATCGTGTTTCAACGTGCGTTGCTTTGAGTGCGAGACAAAAACATGAACCTTTTTTGCATCGTTTGGTGACGGGAGATGAGAAGTGGGTCGTGTACAACAACGTGACAAGAAAAAGACATTGGGTTATACCTGGACAAGCCCCATTAACAACTTCGAAGGCCGAAATCCATAAAAAAAATTAAACTTTGTGTTTGGTGGGATGATAAGGGTATTGTGTATTTTGAACTCTTGGAACACGATCAGACAAGTACAACAGAATGATATTGTCAGCAATTATCGAAATTGAACATGGACCTTCAAAAGGATAGACCAGAATTGGTAAAAAGAAAAGGGGCAGTGTTTCATCACGACAACGCGCGACCACATGTGGCTATGATGACCCAACACAAGCTAAATGAGTTAAATTTGGATGTTATCAAGCATCCACCGTATTCTCCAGATCTTGCTCTTTCTCATTTTTATTTATTCCAATCACTGCAAAAAAAAATAATTGATGAAAAAAATTATACAATAGAGCAGGTAAAAACATCCCTTACTTCATTTTTCGCATCAAAATCCACGGAATTTTTTACTACTGGTATTAATAAGCTGATAGAAAGATGGGAGAAGGTTATAAGAACTGATGGAAATTAAATAATTTATTAAATAAATAATACATATTACAAAAAAAAATTCAAAAAATTATATGTAAAAAACGGTCAAAACTTTTGCATCAACCCAATAGGTTTTGCTTTTGGGCAGTCGATCTCCTTAAAGGTCGTTTCAGTGAAATACAGTAGGTATGTGTAACAAAAGAAAAACCATCAACATTATTTTCGACTCTCATTAGGTCAGCGGCCATTGATACTCGTACGTAATTATATTTTAGGGTGTAATTAAGGGTTTCAAAGGGAATGAATTTGCGTTATTTTCAATTCACGTCGCCAGACTAGGGACTAATTATAAAGCAAACGTATCGCCGAAACATTAATTTATTGGTTTCTGTTCAATTCGTAAACGGGGAATCAGTAATTGATATACTAGTAATGTATAAATGTAGCTTAGGTATCATATAATTTATAATTCCCAAGCTGAATTGATAACTTTATAATTTAAATATGATTTGGTTAGAGTAAAATGTTCTGTATCTCTGAAAGGCAGAGTTTGAAGGATGCCTAATAGAAGTAATACGATTTTTTTTTTCGATCGCTTATATGTGGCTTTTTTCGTTTTTCGTTAAATTATATTACATTTGGAGGTTACGATATTGTATGATGAAATGCCTTGGTAATATGCAGTGGCGTACACAGAGTGTTTAATTAGGTAGGCAGTAGAGTTAGTTACGGATAAGGCATAGTAGGTACTGGACGTGTATCTATATGGACCTCTGCGTTTATTTATATATATATATATTTATATATATATATAATTTTTATATATATATATATATATATATATATATATATATATATATATATATATATATATATATATATATATATATATATATATATATATATATATATATATATATATATATATATATATATATATATATATATATATATATATATATTTATATATATATATATATTTATATATATATATATATATATATATATATATATATATATATATATATTTATATATTTATATATATATATATATATATATATATATATATATATATATATATATATATATATATATATATATATATATATATTTATATATTGTATATCATATTATATTATATTTGTCCGCCTTCGTAGTGCAATGGTCAGCACGCTTGGTTACCGTTCTGGAGGTCCCGGGTTCGATTCCCAAGGGGGGTAAAATAAATATAAGTGATTTTTTCACTGTCATATTTATTCAATATTACCCTGGACTGGTACCTGAAGCGGAGGGCTGATCACCTTTCCTTCATGTGTAAACGATCAAGATAACACTGCGTTTATATGACGCAGTGCCCTATGCACCATTGGGGGTGCGGATAAGCGTTTTATTATTATTATTATTATTATATATAAATATATATACATATGTGTGTGTGTATGTGTATATAATCAAGATAAAAAAACTAGTTGTAGTAAAGGACTACAATATTAATTTTGTAGCTTTTAATCTTACTTTACGACGTTTCTTAGGTAATGAAATAAGAATTTTATCCGATTTGTAGATGCAAAAATATAAGCGTTTTCGCGCGGGTAAGTTAGGAAAGGCACTGTTTTTCTGCCTATATGGAAAGCACACCCCTGCATACGGTAGGTATGGTGGTAGATCTTATAAGGGAAACACTATACGTTGTATGTTTTTAACACAAGATTTTCAATAATTTTCCTACATGTTGAAAAATTATAGTGATCTTAGAATATTGGATGCTCGGTATGTTAGCTAATCCTCAGCGGACTAAATTCACTATAGAATGCAGAATAAGACATTACGTTGTGCATGTGTGAGTACGAAATACAACGAAACTTTATAAATAAATATCCTATTGACGAGCACACTGGGTATCGAACCAGAATACATTTATAATTCAGTGTGAGCTTGGACCATCGAGAACCCAATTGGTACTAACAACTGAATAAAGTATGTACATGGGTAATATATACGTGAATGAAAAATAAATCCTTTTACTAAATTCATCTTTTCTTACTTTTGTTTTTCCAGACAAACATAAAAACCTAGGTTTATTAAAATGATTATAAATACGTATGCCATATTAATTTAATTTAATATTGTTAATTTTTTTTAAATATCTGTGAATTTATATAGTTTTGAGAAGGACTTGTTATGAAGTTATTTAAAATTACTATTATTAACAATATGTGAATGTGCGAAAGAAGGTATGCAGTTGACAAAAATTGATGAGGCAATATGGCATAAAGATATATCGCTCACTCCTTTCAAGAACGTCATAAATAAAAAACTTAATTTTTCAGGAGAACGTTTTTAAAGTTTAAAAATATAATACAATGTATTAAAAATAAATATCAAGCCGCTTATTGAACTTTTTACAGTGCAACAGATCTTTTTAGGTAAAACCTGAAGGTTTTTTCTCAATTTGAAAAATATTTAGTATATTTAAAAAAATAATATTACACTACCTTTTCTTCAAAATGTAAAAACAACACTTTCTGCCCTGTAGCGGGTAAATATTAAGTTAAAAATATGCCTCTTTTGCTGGGATATTGTACATTTTCTGGGCATTCCGAAAACATGCACAACTTAAAATTGTCCATTTTTGATTTATGACGTTCTTGAAAGGAGTAAGCGATATATAGTTTAGTGGCGTCTTATTTAGCAAAATCTGACATTTAAGAAAAATAAATTAACTATGTGACAAACCTTGATTGATATAAGATATTAAATCCATTGTATCTATTGTATTGTTTTAAGGGATTAACCTTATTAATTTATTATTAACTATGCACATTCCATATAACTTTTAGGATATATAGTACTAAATATGCTATTTTTAGCATATTATATTATATATAATATGCTAAGAATAGCATATTTAGTTTACAAAATAGGCAAGGATAGTTTTTTTAAAAAAAAACTAATAAATATTTTTTACAAAAAAAACAATATTTTAATAAGGTATGATAACCATTTTTTTTTATTCAAAGCATCGAAGCTTTATTTAAGACGGCTTGCACCAGCTAGAATATTAAGGATAGAGAAGGTAGGCATTACTTGAATTCAAATAAATTGAAAATGAACATTACTTTAATTCATTTTGCAACTGGTGGAAATCGAACTAGCGATGTCTCTTTGGCAGTCGAGCGTATACCCAACTACGCAACGGTACCCATCAGTTACTGTTTATTTTCAAAAAATAAAATTAATTTTAAAAACTTCATAAAATAAATTTCTCTAACAAGAGCCAAATAAAGGGTCCGGGAAAAAGATTTTAAAAAAAAATCTACTTTTAAAGTAAAATGTTTTCATTTTAAGATTAATGTTTATAAAAATATGAACCTCATTTTATACGCAATATAAATCAACTATTTTCATGACTTATTCGGCAATATTCTAAGATATTGAAATTCCACAGAATTATTTTACTTAAAGCAAAGTTATTTGAAATGGAATTTCTTAACACGAAAATCAAATTGAAATATCCTAATAGAATAAGCAATGATATTATTATTTTTCATTGAGCTTTCCTGAAAATCAACTCAATTTTCAGTTTGCGAAGGAAAAGTAAAGATACTTAATTTTCAATTTGAACTGAATTTGTGACGTAACATGATGAGAGTACCGAAATAGTACGGTATATGCAAATTTTACAAGTTTCATATTATATATAATAAAATTCATTTTTCACTCTCATATTTATTTAATATTATCCCGGACTGGTACCTGAAGCGTAGGGCTTCACCTTTCCTTCATTTGTTAACTATCAATATAACACTGTTTTTATATGATGCAGTGCCTTTTGCACCATTAGATTGGAAGATGAAGGAAGATATGGTATTAGAAGTATTGATGAAAAAATGTTTTTTTACTATGTGTCGTGGACTTCTGAGTGAACGTTTGAGGTCTATTGTTTGATCTCTCATATGGCACAACTTGACTTCCAGACTCTAAAACATTGATATTACTTAGTGAAAAAAAAATACAACAACAAAAAAATATGGAGAATATTATATGATTTTTTGCCGAATAAAAGCGTTTCTTGTATGAAAATATAAATTATTGATCTCTATCAACATAAACCTAATACCATCACTTCATCGTTCAGCTTAACGGTGAACGATGAAATGATGTTATTTCAGCTAAAGGTATAATTTTCAAAAAGCCATTTATTTATTGATTTACAGATAAAGCCTTGATATTTATTATTTATATGAATAAATGAGGATACTTAAAATGTTGTAAACAAATTGTCTGGTCAAATTATAAGCTTAAATAATAAAAATGAAATTGGTATTTTCTGGCGTTTCTCATGTGTGTGATTATAATCCAGGATTCGGACCTCACATACTAATATAAGAATTTCTGCTTAATAAAAAGCTTCTTTACATCTCACCAATAGATGTCTCTAGTGAAGTTCTAGTGATTCAAGAACAAGGTTTCTAAATGGGTTCATATATACAGAACTTCCGATAATTTGAGTAGTGTGGTTGTCAATAATGGGTAGAATTGGTGAATGTTACACGTGTGTAAAGTGATCACTTAAAGCAGCCTATGACAGCCTAAGTCAGCCCTGTAAATGCCCAGACTTCCATATTATTCTTCATCTTTGATGAGATGTTAAAAAATATAATAATAATAATAAAACCCTTATCCGCACCCCAATGGTGCATAGGGCACTGCGTCATATAAACGCAGTGTTATCTTGATCGTTTACACATGAAGGAAAGGTGATCTGCCCTCCGTTTCAGATACTAGTCCAGGGTAATATTGAATAAATATGACAGTGAAAAAATCACTTATATTCATTTTACCCCCCTTGGGAATCGAACCCGGGACCTTCAGAATGGTAGCCGAGCGTGCTGACCATTACACTACGGAGGCGGACAAAAATTAATAGGATAATTAAAAATATAGTGGGGAAGTTTATTATAATGAGAATTTTGGTTCAAATTTGATGATTTTTCATTAGGAATAATTGATATAATAAGTAGGGTTTGAATGTTTTTAAGCACCTCGCTATTTCAAAGAAATCTCATTTTGGACCATAACGGGAGTTTAAACACCTAATACGAGAACAATGTGAATGATTAATTATGAAATATACTTCGTCATAATATCTTTGCGATTTGACCCCCAGTGTAAAGGTTGGCGCGTCACATTGCAAAACTTTACGGAAAGTTCTCGAGAAAGGAAATCTTTGCCTTAAGACCTGCGATATAAAGTGGAATTAGTTACCTTACTTAGCAAAGTATTTAGTTCAAAAGTTTCAAATTATTTACTCCCAAGTTGTTATAACAAGTTAGACTTATATTCGTAACAGCTCCCAATATATTGCATTATGAAACGGTGTTTGGATTAAATATTGTAAGTTAAGTTTTGTCCGCCTCCGTAGTGTAATGGTCAGCACGCTCGGCTACCGTTCTGGAGGTCCCGGGTTCGATTCCCAAGGGGGGTAAAATAAGATATAAGTGATTTTTTCACTATAAAATTTATTCAATATTACCATGGACTAGTACCTGAAGCGGAGGGCTGATCACCTTTCCTTCATGTGTAAACGATCAAGATAACACTGCGTTTATATGACACAGTGCCCTATGCACCAAGGGTTTTATTAAGTTAAGTTTTAAATAGTAAATATCATTATTTTATTAAATCTATTGTTACACGTGTTCAATGCATTCATCATCATTTTCAAACACAGTATAAATGTTAAAAATAGTGGTATTTACTAAGTAAAACTTAAAAATTGATGTATTTTACCACAAAGTGATTGCCGAATCAATTATTAAAATCATTGTAAATTAGCTGGTTCCAAAGTTAATGTTCTTGTCAATAAGGTTAGAGTACAAGAATAAAACCCTTGTATAAAACCACTTTTGAGTTTATTAATGTAAATATTTTTTTCTTTTCATTTGACTTTATTTTTTCCAAATTATTTATTGATTTATTACAAAAAGTGAAGGATGAGTGATAAGAATAGTGTTATATTACTATACCACAAAGTTAACATTTAAATAAAAAAAAAACCTGCTCTACTTTTTAAAGGCTTGTCTGCAGGTAGAATAGAAATGATAGGGAAGTTATAAATGAAAAATACATCATAAACACTTTAACCAATTGAAAATTAATTTTTCTTGAAATTACTTTTTTTAATTGGCGGGAATCGAACCCGCGATGCCATTTTCGCAGGCGAGCATCTACCCAACTACGCAACGGCGCCTGCTAGTGCTTTTAAAATACAAAAAATATATAAATAAGTTAATATATCGCGGTATACATTGTTAAGGTTTTGGGCAATCATTAATTACTATTACGGAGGAGAAAGAATCTAATACGTTACGGATATCGCTCACTCCTTTCAAGAACGTCATAAATCAAAAACTTGATTTTTCAGGAGAACGTTTTTAAAGTTTAAAAATATAACAAAATGTATTAAAAATAAATATCAAGCCACTTTTTGAACTTTTTACTGTGCAACATATATTTTTAGGTAAAGCCTGAAGGTTTTTTCTCCATTTGAAAAATATTTAGTATATTTATAAAAATAATTAAACAATACCTTTTCTTCAAAATGCAAAAACAACACTTTCTGCCCTGTAGCGGGTAAATATTAAGTTAAAAATATGCCTCTTTTGCTGGGATATAGTACATTTTCTGGGCATTCCGAAAACATATATAACTGAAAATTGACGATTTTTGATTTATGACGTTCTTGAAAGGAGTGAGCGATATGTACTATCTTTAAGATGTTTGTTGAATGAAGTTTAGTATCCAATAAAATATTTACATTTCTATAGCCAAAACAACCAATTGATATCGGAGGGCTAATAAATCAGAGAATTACCGAGTTTTACCTTAGAAGCAATATATTTTGGTCAGCCTCGTTTATTATTTAATCATATAAATTTGTAATTGACTCGAGACAACCACCACTGAGGAAGTGAAGCAACAGCTATAAATCTTCTAAAATGGGAATTCCATTACCTCTCCACATTTGGAGACAACTAAAAGTTAAAATGGATGCTTCATAGGGACAAACCTAAATTATTCACAAAATTTTCCTCCCGTTACTGCTTTGAAGTGAATTTGAAACAATAGATAGCGTATTGCACGTGACTGTGGTATATTTTTGAAAACTTACAGATGTTTTCATCTACACGTGAAAATTACATATAAAACTATCGAGCAAAAAATATTTAGGGGTATATATAGAGGTTGTTAGGGTAATACATATAGTTGCGGGGAGGTCAAGGAACGGGATTATTTGTAAAAGGAAAAAGAGATATTATTTTTTTCCACAAATTATTAATACAATTAAATTATTTAGTGAAGAATCAATAAATAATTTAATTTTATTAATAATTTAATAAAATTGCACACAAAAATCCTTTGAATGCAAATCTGTTGTGTTTACTGTATTTTATCGAGATCTTAATTAAAGATGCGACAAAAAGTGACCAATCCTGTGTGAAACCAATATAAAATCATTAAATCGCACCAAAAAATAGCAATTTTACAAGCTAGAATTCCTGATTATTTAAAATTATTTATAATAGAAATGTAACGCTTTGGTGAGGACCTCCACATATATTCGTATTGGTAAAAACAAAATTTAAAAAAGGAATTTAACACCAAATCCATTATTCATAAGACCACGTAATCAGGGCTCAAAATGGACCATAGTAAATAAATCAAACGCCCACTATTCAGGTTCATGAAACGATTACAAATGTGCATAACTTTAGTAAGTGGGATTCTTTCAAATATCTCTGGTATAAAAATAGTAAGGATTCGGGATACCGTATTACGGACAGTTTCGCTTTCTTCAATTTTCCATTTTACCCACTGGATGTT
This sequence comes from Brachycentrus maculatus, assembly GCF_059751285.1. Taxonomy (NCBI): domain Eukaryota; kingdom Metazoa; phylum Arthropoda; class Insecta; order Trichoptera; family Brachycentridae; genus Brachycentrus; species Brachycentrus maculatus. The sequence continues at coordinate 1,560,750 of NW_028280765.1, forward strand.
TAAAAAAACATGAAGATTTTACGATATATAGTTTTGAATGAAATAGCTTGAAATTTTATGGAAGTATTCTTTAAAGAACTACATAAGCGTCAGTATATTTATTGATTTGGCGTTTAATTTGTAGAACTCCATTTTAATTCCCATATTAATTTTTAAATCAAACACTGACTTTTTGAGTCTACTAAGTTATATTTATCAAAAAACACATAAAAATTAAAAAATTCAAACATTCGTTTGAGAATGCCATAACTAGGCGAAACAATTGTCACAATGTTAATTTTGATGTGTTTTTTTTAATAAAATACAAATTAGTAGACTCAGTTTTTTTTTATTTGATTTAAAAATTAAAACATAAACTTGAGTATATTATTATCGTTCCAGGTACAACACTTCACTGTTTATTTTATAGAAAAATTATCAGGAAAACAATTTGCGACTGCAACGTGTAACGGCATATTTAAAACTATAATTATTGTTCATGCTTAATAAAGAATCTCCATCTTCTAATACAAGGTAGTTTATTTGATTGGAATTGGAAATATAAATATTTTTGATTATCATGAAATGGATATAATAAGTAAAGTTATAAGTTATTCACAGAATTGATTTCACATTTTGATAAAACTTTGCTTCCGAATTCATTCGTGTTGTTATATATCCACGTATATAATAATATAAATGTCCGTTTGTTCAAAATCTTAAAACTCCTTAAGTTATGTATAGTACAACTGATTCTTTTGAAATTTTTACACAACGTTGCATTCTAATACGCGCATGTTTTTTTATGCCCGAGACAGGTAAAATTATTTTCAAAACGTATTTTACCGCGATGGCAGCGCCATCTGTTGGAAATTAAAAGCGTGCTTCTTGATAGCTATTTACATATTATATGTACACAAGCAGTGTGAAATCAAACATATTTAGCTTTTTCATTCATCTAAATTTTACCAGATTGAGTTCCAGACAGCTACGTGTGGCTGAGAACAGCCAGTATAAATTTCAAATTTGAATTGAATTAATTGAAATTTCATGAAAAGAAAATTAATCAGAATGATAATAAATTGCATCGAAGTTATTCATCACAAACACAAATAAAATGTTATGTACAAAGGAACCTTAATCAAATTATTTCTTGATATTATCGCTAGTCAATTTCTCAAAGAATGACGCAATTCAATTAATCATTAATAATTTAATTTGACAATGTAATAATAAGGGAAGATGTCGGATTTATTGGAATCAGTAAAGTAAGCAGGCATTAGATTATAAATACTCAATTTATTTGGTCAGAAACCTATACAAATTTATCTTACTAACAAAATTAAGATCTTTATGATTTATAACGCTGTATTGGATTTAATCATAGCCTCTTCTAATAAAATCACTGTTATAATAGATAGCCTCGTAATATTCATAGTCAAGATATATTGAACACGTATCACAAATTATAAGTAATTGTATTAATTTAGACTTTTATAATATACTGTTACAATACAATGTGTTAAGTTTTATTGAGTTAATGATATAGGTACAAAACCTAGGCAGAATGTCATTGATAAAAATGCGATTTATCATTTGAATTTATTTCTGTTGAAACAGGAAGGATTTTCAAAAAAACTGTTTGAAAAAAATTCTGATATAAGTGTTGCCATCCTATAAAATTCGGCCTTCACCTCTTTGTCGACCTTGTGAGATTTTTTTTCAGGATTCTCTTATATCTAAATTTTAGTCCAACTTCATAACAACGACTTTAGAAAGTGTCCAAAAAAGTTTTTTTTCCAGGTGCCCCCATCTGACCTCGATTCTTCCAAATAGACATTTTATTACATTTTTTTATACATATAACTTCTATATAAATGTTTCTTAAACGTAGGATTGCAGATATACAAGGAGTTACTGTCGGGCAGAAAAATGACTAAATGGAAAAACGTTATTGTACGCTAGTGAAAAAATTAAATTATACACTTTACCGATTACGAAAATGCACAATTTTCATAATAGGAAAAAATGTATAATTAGGGATTGCGGTGGTATATTAAGGCTGAATTCAACATGTTTGCAATTTCATTAGGGACAATCCCAAAATGAAAAATCGTAGAAAATAATTTTGTATCAGGGTTAGGAATGAGCTTGAGCAGATCGAATATTTGCTTATTAGTAGACTATTAAAAGTAAAGATCCGGTTTGCGAGATCCTTGCCGAGATGAAAATGGAGTGTTCTTTAAGAATCAATAATTTTTTAATAGTTTTTTTGTTTGTTTATAACTTTTTATATGAATATAAAACTCTTAAGTACTTGTGTGATAAGTAACGTAATATCTATATCTTCTTCTTCTAACCCTTATCCGCACCCAATGGTGCATAGGGCACTGCATCGTATAGAAACAGTGTTATCTTGTTCGTTAAATGCACGAAGGAAAGGTGATCAGCCCTCCGCTTGAGGTACCGATCCAGGGTAATATTGAATAAATATTAGAGTGAAATATCACGTTTATTTATTTAATCCCACTGGGATAAGAACCTAGGATCTCCAGAACGGTAGCCGAGCGTGCTGACCATTACACTACGGAGGCGGAATATCTAAATACTTTCTCAGAAAAAAAACTCAGCTACAACATTAACAACCTTAACCTAAACTGTCTTTTTTCCAGAGATATGGTGGGGGCATCGAAAACGGGAAATTGGCTGTCACATCATCATTCTTGAACGAGCGCAAAACCAGCATCGTTAGCGCAATACTTGCTCCCGAGACATCTCCCGTGGGATCTACCGGAGTCTCTCCAGGAACATCCAGCAATGGACTGAGTGCCGTCAACGCATGTCAATCTAACAATCTTGGCGTCGCTCAGAACAGTAACAGTCTCCAAGTGTCGGGGTCGCAGAGTGTGGGATCCGATACGTCTCCCGACCAGGCGCTCAGAAGTGTGCTGGAGAACAACAATTTGCCCCCGATTCAAGCCGCAGTCCTTCAAACAGTCGCGGCTACTATCGGCGGTGAAAGCATCAGAAGTGGAAGCGTCAAAATCAAGAGTCGAAGTGGCTCCATAATTCCTGTCAGTCCAGTCATGGGAATAGGTATTTTTTATTGTTGTTTAACCAATGGCTAATAATAATGCAATAAAAATATGCAGAAATGTATTTTGGTCGTAACAGAACACACATCGCTCACTCCTTTCAAGAACGTCATAAATCAAAAAACGTCAATTTTCAGTTGTGCATGTTTTCGGAATGCCCAGAAAATGTACTATATCCCAGCAAAAGTGGCATATTTTTAACATAATATTTACTCGCTACAGGGCAGAAAGTGTTGTTTTTGCATTTTGAAGAAAAGGTTTTGTTTAGTTATGTTTTTAAATATGCTAAATATTTTTCAAATGGAGAAAAAACCTTCAGGTTTTACGTAAAAAGATCTGTTGCACAGTAAAAAGTTCAATAAGTGGCTTGATATTTATTTTTAATACATTATATTATATTTTTAAACTTTAAAAACGATCTCCTGAATAATCAAGTTTTTTGATTTATGACGTTCTTGAAAGGAGTGAGCGACATACATACGCTGAGATTAAAGCGTTACATGTCTTATGATGCTACGTCTTTTACTTAGCTCTTACGACATTAAATTGAATCTTGTCTTGTGGATAAATTTATCAAGATTAATAATTATTTTCCGATTAATTTTGTGACAGCATTAAATTTTGTGACAGCGTTTTCTATAAATTTATTAAAATATATATTTTAAAAAGCAATTTGGGTGGTCATATTTCATAATCTTCACATTTTGGAAGAAGAGATTCGAAATGCACTGAAAAAACTAAAATGCAACAAGTCCCCCGGCAATGACTGCATACAGGCCGAGCTTCTAAAAGAACTAGGGGATAAGGGCATAAAAACAGTGCTGGATCTCTGCAACCTCATATGGAGAACGGGAACATGGCCTCAGGAATGGGCTGAATCTGTTTTCATTCCTCTTCACAAAAAAGGCTCATCCAAAAAGTGTGAAAACTATAGGACAATAGCACTTATCTCTCACACCAGCAAGATAATGCTATATGTTCTAAAAGCACGATTACACAGTTACATTGGATGGCAAATACCAAAGGAACAAGCTGGTTTTGTGAAAGGAAGAGGAACAAGAGAGCAGATCCTCAACATCCGCCAAGTGATCGAAAAAAGCCGAGAGTTCCTGACGCCAACAGTTTTATGCTTTATCGATTACAAAAAAGCTTTCGACTGCGTGAAGTGGGAACATCTGTGGAAAGTACTCATGGAGATGGGAGTCCCATCCCATTTGATAAAACTCATCCATGGACTTTATGCCCAAAGTAAGGCAATCGTAAGAATCAATGGCATAAACACTGCAAGCTTCCCCACTGAGAAAGGTGTAAGACAGGGATGCATACTCTCCCCTGACCTGTTTAACATCTATGGGGAATACATCATGCGCAGGGCTCTCTACGAATGGAATGGAGGAGTGTCCATTGGTGGCGTAAAGCTGTCCAATATACGATATGCGGACGACACAACACTTCTGGCCAAAGACCCAAAAGAGATGGTAGATCTCCTTAAACGAGTAGAGATTGAGAGCAAGGCACTGGGACTAGAGATTAACCAAAGCAAGACCAAGATCATGATCATAGATCGATCTAAGAAGTTTGGTGATCTCGGGAACTCACTGGAAGGTTTAGAGATAATAAACGAGTTCCAGTTCCTTGGATCTCAAATCAGCAATGAAGGAACTTGTGAAGGAGAGATTAGACGTCGTATCGCCATCGCCAAAAGTGCCATGTCTAAGCTAGACAAAATTTGGAAAGACCGGGGTGTGAGTAACTACACCAAGATGAAGCTTGTCAGGAGCTTGGTCCACTCCATTTTTCTCTATGCTGCTGAAACATGGACTATAAAAGCAGCAGAAAGGAGAAAAATTGATGCCTTCGAAATGTGGTGTTGGAGGCGCATGCTCCGAATTCCATGGACAGCTAGACGCACCAATGAGTCCATTCGCCAGGAACTACGCTTGGATGGCTTGTCTCTGGCCAATATCTGTACCCGACGGATTCTCCAGTTCTTTGGACACGTTGCGCGTGGCAACGAGGATAGCCTGGAACGCCTAGTTGTGATCGGTAGCCTGGAGGGAAAGAGAGGGAGAGGAAGATCCCCCACACGATGGACCGATCAAATTAAGGCAGCAGCAGGCACCTCAGTGGTTGGAGCGCTACGTGCAGCGCAGTCAAGGGATAACTGGAGAAGAGTCATTGCTTCTGCAAGGGTCACAACCCTCAGCAATGAGGATTAAGACGGAGAAGAAGAATTTCATAATCTTTTAGTCTTGTAATCTAATGTTTTAAATTCATTACAAGACTAAAACATATCTTCAGTTGTTTTTATACTAAACCATAATACAATTTGAATCATGTTTTAAATAGTTTTCTATGCAAAAAGATTGATTTAATAGCTACTTTTAATGTGTTTTCAGCTACTCCAGGCGGAGCACCCAGTAGATCACGGCCATCCAGTAAAATGACCAAATATGTCGAGTGTTGGGGAGCTGACAAACCGTTTGCAAATATCACCGACTCTACCCTAGCGAAGAACATTGGAATCACGGTATTAAAATGTGTATTTTTAGCTTTTTGATCTTTAAACCATTATATAAAATAAGTTTTTTCATGTCGAAATCATGTCGTCAAAACATGCTCAGCACCTACATACTTATTACACCAAAAATCAAAGTTTTGCGAAGTAAAAAATATTATTAACTCATGATACAAAGGAACTAGTACTGCCATCTACCGAAAATAGTCGAAGCGATCTTGTTTTGACTTAACATTTTAGTTCTGAAATTATCCGCAATTTTTAGCTTTTGGCGGTTTTGTTTTAAGTTTCAATATTTTAGTAACGATAGTAAAATTTGTGATTAAAACTTAAATATTACTGGCCATTAGCTATTGGATTCAAATTAAGTTGTTTTTTACATAATGGATTTTGGACTAATACGGGAATCATTAACTTGGGACGTAATTTTTTGGGATTATAAGAAAGAATACGAACTGTCAAATCACCAAAATAAATATTGAAGCAGAAGAAAAATGCCAGGTAATCTTGTCAAATTTGATAATTTACTTTGCAGATATATTTTTTATGTTACTGCAGTTTTGATTTGTATTTTTATTTATAATATAAATTTAGTTTCTCGATGATATGAAGCTTTTTCTGTCAGCTGACATTTTTTCTGAATTTGAGAGCCAAAAGTATGTTTATTTATTTTTTGCTGTAATGAAAAAAGCACGAGCTTAGAGTTTTATATTTTATTGTGATTTGATTTTTGAAATATTTAACTGCAAACCATCATAGAAAACTATTATGTTCACAGGCATTATTACTTAAATACATATGATATAATATTTTTTAAAAATGTCTTTATTTTCAGAGCATAGCTATGATTGAGTCTAACCTTCTACCCAACAGTCACACTTGCTGGGACTGCAAGTGAGTAAAAGAAAGATATTTGCTTATTTATCCATGAATTCATTGAGTTAAAGCAACTTCGGAAATAGAGGCAACTTAAGAATTAAACATGATTTATTTCGTTAATTTATCCATGTCCGCTCCCTATGTGGAACATATGAAGTCTACAAACTTTCTCTGAGCTTTTCTGTTGGCTGCCAACTTCCTTGCATCTTTTAAAGTCAAGTTTGCATTCTGAAATTTGGACGAAAACTGCTGACGGATTGTCAAAAATAGATGTCTTGGGCAGTAGTGGAGCCTGATACCTTGTAAAAGAGGCAAGGTTGATTAAAGGTCTCGGGAGGCATGTAAAGTACATGGCCTAGCCAACTAAATCGACTTTTCTTTTTCATAACATTTGTGACCATGTGTTGCTGCATCCTATACCCTTATTTTCTCATTCCTCGCGAAGTCAAACAACCGCACTACTAAAATTCTTCACAGACATCCATTCTCAAAGCTATACGAGTACGCTGGTCCCTTAAAAGTGTCTCACAGCTCTATAAGAGAATATGTGTGATACAGGCATTATATAGGTGGCATTTGGTCTTCACTGAGTCTAAATTTATGTTTGGATGATAAGGTTCATCCGTACTGCTTTATAGGGTGAAAACATTTTTTTATAAAAAGCTTTTCTTAATACATTTCGGATGTTTTTTTTTTACACCTGTGGACCTCTAGAGACGGGATTGGATAATCATATATCGTAGTCGTGCAGGAGAAAGTGACCAAACCAAAACGTAAAATGTTCAGGAGGGCCATTTAAGTCACTTTTGTTTGGCAAGAAAATAAACATCAATGCAGTTAGTCATTTTTACCAAGTCAATATATTATATGTACTTCCAAGTTTAAAATCATTTGCGATTTTTTCAGGGCAATATTAAGCTAGTAAGATATCAAATAGTCAATGATCATGTTTTTGTAAAATAATGCACTTGGTCACTTTCTCCTGTATGACTACGATATGTATAGTTAAGACCTCAACAAAGAGATTGGTTCATAATATTCATATAAAAACATTGAATATGTAATTCCTTCTTTAAAATGAGGCCGGCGCAGAAGGTAAAAATACCCTTCCTGAAGACCGAACGGGTAGAAATACCTTTCCCGTTTATAGTGTGTTAATAAGTCACCTTTAGTTTGGTGTCATTTTTTTCAAAAATCAATATTTGTAATTGTGTCGTTCTAGGTTTAATTCAGATGAATTGAATCCTGTTGTGCTATGGTTCCGTCACAGGGCCCATGAGCGGCAGTACAGAAGCCAACCCGATGGGCAGTTCCGCTGCTATGTGGCTTGTTCAGCCGCACTATTCTTTGCTTTATCTATCATACAGCTGCTCACTGTTCCAAGGTATATTAAAATATGTTCAACTTATGTTGATCGAGATAGTCACAGTGTGTGTTAAAAGAAAACATTTATTTACAAATGTTATTATTATTATAATTTATATTTGAAGCACTAACTTTGTGATCTTCCATTTTATAATTAAAATGTAACTTTGTTTTAAAATTACAATAAATATTTTATTATAACTTAATTACAATGTCTACCGGTTTTGAAGCTAATAGCTTCTTTATCAAGACTGATTAATACTATTAATCAGTCATGATAAAGAAGCGGTTAGCTCCGAATCCGGTAGATATTATAATTAAGTTATAATAAAATATTTATAGTGATTTTAAAATAATGTTTCATTTTAATTATAAAATGGAAAATCACAAAGTTAGTGCTTCAAATATAAATTAAATAATAATAACATTTGTATAAAAGTTTTCTTTTAACACACACTTTGACTATTTCGATCAATATAGCTACAAAATTAATTGAACAAATATTATTATGTGTTTCAGAAAAAATATTATTCCATAGTAGGATTTAAAAAAAATATCATTTTGAATCTGTTATTTCAGTTTTTCAATATTTTTCCCTTTTAAGTGAAACATTCAACTAAAATGTTGCTGAATGTAATGACAAATTCGTGGTTGGTTCGATATTGCTTGAAAGCAATAAAATAAAATATTATACCTAAAATAAGTAATTATTGGAATATTTACATACAAAAAAATCTTAATTATCACTCATCTGGCTTCAACAATGCTTATATTTTATAATTCTTTGGATTACAATGAATATTTTTAATTAAAAAAAAAAAACTTCAATAAGTAATAAATTTAGGAAATTTGACAATTTTTTTCTAACCCCCTGTGTGTCTACTTGGATAATATTTTTCTTTAAGTGACCTGTCTGATCCTCTAGTTCCTGAAGATTTACATGAAGTAGGTCTCTCTGTTTTGCATTCATCAGGATGATCAGGAATAGTTCCTGAACATTTTCAATTTTAATCCGGTTTCACACATTTTCAGGCAGGACAATTGCCCTCCGTCAATATATTATTATTTATTTTTAGGGGAATTGTATTTTACGCATCCTTTGGCCCAACATTTGTGACACTCTGCTTGTTCCTTTACCTCTGCTGGTTGGACGGAGGTCCGATTGAAGACAGAGGAGAAGAGTTGCAGCCGAGTAACGACACACCTCACATAACTCCACATGACTACTCTGAGCATTGCTCTAAACCAGGACAGGTAAGCTGTTAATTATTACTAAAATTCCTTTACAATACATAAACTAAAAGATTATAAAGACCCAAGAAATTCGAAAGACGAAAGTGTGGCAGGCGGGGAAGAATAGTTCTGGAGTAACAACCATAAACTTCTTCTTCTTTTTCTTCTTCTTCTTTTTGTAGATTCTAGGGATCTGTTTGTGCCTCCACATGTCGCTCTTGGGATGTTGACTCCCAGTTGTCTTTCCATCTTTTCGTAGGTCTGCCTGGGGTCTGCGTCCTTTAGGGTTACCTTGAAGGGTGATACGTGGAAGTCTGTCTTCTAACATTCTGTTTATATGTTCATTCTTCTTCATTCATTCTTCGTTGTCGTCATTTATATGTTCATTCTTTTGTCGTTGTTTATATGTTCATTCTTCTTCTTCATTCTTCTTCATTCATTCTTCGTTTTGGAGCATGGAGGGGACCATCTCTATCAGTGAGACTCGGGCCCCACCGAGAGACTCTTCCAGCTCCCTCCTGAGCGGGTCCCAGGAGGGGCACTCAAATAATGTGTGCTCCACCGAGTCTTCGCCAGAGTCGCAGTGGTGGCACGCGGCTGATTCCTCCTTGCCTATCCTATTCAGATAGGCTCCAAAACAGCCGTGTCCCGTCAGCAGCTGGGTCAGGTGGTAGCTGAGGCATCCGTGCTTCCTCTCCACCCACGCACTGAGGTCGCCTATCAGCCTCCGCGTCCACCTTCCCTTCGCCGCCGAGTCCCACCGCTCCTGCCAGCGGGTCATCGTGGCGACCCGCGCGGTCGCCTTCTCCATGCCCGCATACGTGGCCTGCCTTTCGGCGGCCATTAGATCCACGGGGATCATTCCCGCCACGACGAGTGCAGCATCTTCAGACACTGTTCGGTATCCCATGGATACCCTCAGTGCCATCCGATGCTGCACTCCAGCCATCAAGAGCCGTGTTCTCTCCACTCTCATTCTCACGATATCTTTCGTCATACACATGCTCCGGATGCCGGTATTTCTTACTCAGTCTTGCAATGTGTTTCCGGTTATGGATCGGAGAATCTTCATCTTAGAGGTTCGAAGTCGAGATTTTGTTCTGGAAGTATCTACTCTTGCCTCAATCTCATAAGTGGCTATTGGTCGAACACATGTTTTGTATATTTTCATTTTACTTTATATTCTCATGTGTTTGTTCCTGTACACCAAGTGTTTGAGGCATCCGGATACAACTGTAGCCTTGTTTATTTGTTTCTGAGTCTCACCATATAGATCACCGTAGCTACTGATGTCTACTCCAAGATACTTGAATTTCATCACCTTTTCAACGGTTCTGTTGTTTACAACTAATTTGCATCTAACTGGACTCTTTGATATGGTCATGCTTTTAGTCTTGTCAATATATATCATCGTGTTGAACTTTTCCGATGTCAAGTGGAGCTTGAGAAGCATTCTTTGGAGGTCGTCTTCGGATTCTGCTATAATGGTGGCATCATCAGCGTAGCAGATATTGCTGATTCTTTTCCCGCCTAATCGGTAGCCCAGGTTCATATTGGCAACCTCTTCTATCAATTTATCCATAATCAAATTGCAAAGAATACCATACCAATATGTATCAATATGGATCGACAACTAACCCAAAAGTCAGATTCTACTTGCTTTCTAACTTCAGCATTTTTATTGTGTCCAGTATTGAACAAAGGCCTCCCTCCTGGACTTCCACAGTTGTCTGTTGGACGCAACTCTCTTCCAGTGTAGACCCGCCACTTTTTTAATGTCATCAGACCATCTTGTCTAGGGGCTACCCATGCTTCTGCATCCTGTTCTAGGCCTCCAGTCAAGAACCCTTTTCGTCCTATCTATCCTCAGCCATATTTGACACATGACCTGCCCAGTTTCACTTTTGTTCCGCGATTCTTTAAGCCCCATCTGATAATATTGTCAGATAATATTGCAAATACTGCTGGAAGGGAGTGGTTTGAAAAGGCTCAGAACTGTAAGGAGTGGGCATTGAAGGAGACTTTCACCCAGCAGTCAGTGGGTGTGTTCAAAGAGAGTATGTAATAAGTTTTTTATTTACAACATTTTGAGTGTGTCCAAATACAAAATCTGGATTACCTACAATTAAAGGAGTTATTTTTCGACATCTCATCTAAGATGAAGGAGACTATGGAAGTCTGGGCATTTACGGGGCTGCAATAAAAGAGTTTCTGCTCAATAAAAAGCTTCTTTTCATCTCACCAATAGATGTCTCTAGTGAAGTTCTAGTGATTCAAGAATAATGTTCGAAAATTGGTTCATATATATAGAACTTCCAAGAATTTGAGTAGTGTGGTTGTCAATAATGGGTAGAATTGGTAAATGTTACACTTAAACCAGCCTATGATGGTCGTCAGCCCCGTAAATGCCCAGACTTCCATATTCTTCTTCATCTTTGATGAAATGTCAAAAAAGAATATGAGTTTTTTATTTATTTAAAATTTTTAAATCTTGTTATAGGTGGTTTCTGGTAGCAGGTGTTTAAGATTGGCTGTGTTCTTAGTTTCTGTGCTCTTGATATCATCATGTGCTGTTATAAATTTGGTGAGTTCTAAAGTAAACATAAACAAAGAAATTTTTTCAAATAAGGTTTATGGCTTAATGTTTTTTCAAATGTGTCTCAAAAATATGCTGATTTAAATTTTCAGGTTAATATAGAGTCAGAGCCTATGGAAGTGTTTATTAATGAAAGCTATGTACCGGATATGATGGCCATAAAACCTTTGAGCATGGAAGAAAGAACTTTGATTGAATCTGTACCAGTAAGTAACTATGTGTATAAATAAAAAACAGTTTTAAATGAAAAAAAAATATTGTGGAAATAATAGTACCTACTTCAACATTTTATTATCTCGTGAAGCCAAAACACATATCGCTCACTCCTTTCAACAACGTCATTTACCAAAAATCATCAATTTTCAATCGTACATGTTTTCGGAATGCCCAGAAAATGTACTATATCCCAGCAAAAGCGGTATATTTTTAACTTAATATTTACCTGCTACAGGGCAGAAAGTGCTGTTTTTGCATTTTAAAGAAAAGGTATTGTTTAATTTTTTTTTTAAAATTGTACTAAGTATTTTTCAAATGGAGAACAAACATTCAGGTTTTACCTATAAAGATCTGTTGCACAGTAAAAAGTTCAATTCGTGGCTTGATATTTATTATTAATACATTTTATTATATTTTTAAACTTTAAAAACGATTACCTGAAAAATCATATTTTTTGATATATGATGTTTTTGAAAGGAGTGAGCTATATAAGAAGTGTGAAATGCAAAACCATATTATGTTTGACAATACCCAGTCACATAAATACAATGGTTTTAAAATATTTTCCTTTTTGTATTTCAATCTGTAAAATATTAAATGCTTTTTTTTTTCAGAGTTACTTATATAGTTCAGCTCTAACCCTTGCTGCTATATCAGTATTCCTAAGGGTTGGGTTTCTCCTTAAATTATTTCTCATGATTTGCTCTGTGGTATTCCATGTCACCTTATTCAGTACTGTTGAGATCTTTGAGCAATACCAAGAAATTCACGGTGCAGAAGATGAGTAAGTATTTCCATTATTTTAATTGCAGTTTTTATTTATTTTTTAAATCAAATAACTCACTATTTTTCTTCCCTTTGCAACGATTTCAATATACTTCTTCCATATTTTTTCCTGCATTTTCCATTCTTACCTTTAAATTAATTACAATTGCGATATGCTATGTGTAACTCCAGATTCTACACTCTCCCATTTGGAGTGAAAGCTGCCCTGATGCTGGGTGTGGTTGTCATACTCCTTCACATTCTGGACCGTCAAATAGAATTTACGTCCCGTACCGATTTCTTGTGGAAAGCCAAGCTGAAGGTGGAACAGGAGGAAGTGGAGACCATGAGAGGTATCAATAAGGTAAGATTGGATCTTTTATTCACTTTATGGAAAACTAAATGGCACAGGGTTGGCCTGGAGGGACCTCCGATGGGCTCACATGAGCACCTTAATAAAAATAAATAAACTTATTTCATTATTCATTCATTCAAACCCTTATCCGCACCTAAATGGTGCATAGGGCACTGCATCATACAAACGCAGTGTTATCTTGATCGTTAACACACAAAGGAAAGGTGATCAGCCCTCCGCTTCAGGTACCAGTCCAGGGTAATATGGAATAAATGTTAGGGTGAAAAAATCACTTATATTTATTTGACCCCCCTGGAAATCGAAACAGGGACCTCCGGAACGGTAGCCGAGCGTGCTCACCATTACACTACGGAGGCAGACAAATTTAATAAAATATAAAGTTTGTATTTTTTCATAACAAATGTAGGTATTATGGAGTTTAAAATATTCCTTAGTGAGTAAGCAATTTCTATTGAATATTTCTCAAGAATAAGACATGCAAAATATGAAGCTTAATTTATGTTTTAAAACCATGTTTTCATTTTAAGTCATTGCACATGAATTATTGATTTCTGTTGTTATTATTTAATATATTTGCTAATTTCAATTCTTGATTCCTTTCTTCATTATAGATTCTCTTGGAAAACATCTTACCTGCTCATGTTGCCGAACATTTCCTAATATCCAAAGCGAGTCAGGTAAAAATATATTTTATTTTGTAGAAAAATTCCAGATCAAAATTTTGAAGGTGTCCTTATACCATCCATATATCCAACATTAAAAAAATTAAGTAAAATAGATGTTAAATAATGGTCAAAATGATGAACGTTATAAAGGTGCTAAAGTGATGATTAATAGTAAACCCTTAAATGCTAAGACTCCCATCTTCTTTCATATAAAAACAATAGGTTGGCATCTCAAGTTTCTAGTGTAATGCAGCAAAAATTAAATGCAAACCTTAGTAATTTTTTGTGTGTGTTTTTTTTCTTCGTGGCCCACACAAGCTTCTTTAAATTTTTTGACAATTGATCGTACTTCGCTCCTATTTTTTTTTGTTGATTCTTTGCAGTATTGAAGTTTAGTATTTTCAATATCCTTTTCTCAATTGTGCCGTAAGAAACTACGTATTTCAGATCAACACGGTGTTATATTGATAACTTATTACATGGAAAAACATTTCAGCACTAAATTGCAATTTCAATTTCAATTTATTTAAAAATTAATATATACATTACAAACAATATATTTAAGGCGTATACATCAAAAAGTAAGGAAGACTCAAAGATGTAGAAGAATCCCGCTTCGGAAAACTCCTTCAGACACATGAAACAGATCAATATCCAATGTGATATTGTTCAACATTGCAGTAGCTCTTCCTACAGGCATAAACATCAGCAGGTTGGATTTGAATGCTTCAGCTCTAGCAAAATGCGCGAATGGTATCTCTACAACCATGTATATATATGTAACTTTTAACAATTAATGCAATATGGATGTTTAGTATTGGGCAGAATGGTGAATGTTACATAGGTATATAAAGGGAAAGTAAACGCCGAAATGCTCAGACTTCTATCTTTCCTTGATTAAAAAATAATAGATGCTGTATCTCGGTTCAGGCACCTATAATATGCATCTCAATATACTATCTGTAGGGTAAAAATCCAGTGTCTGATGAACAAAATGAAAATAGAGAAAATCATACTGACGCAAGCAATTTGTATTTCAGCAAGAACTGTACCACGAGAGATATTCATGCATAGCGGTAATGTTTGCCTCCATACCCAACTACAAAGAATTTTACGATGAAAATGATGTCAACAAGCAAGGGCTCGAATGTCTGAGATTACTAAATGAAATAATTTGCGACTTTGACAAGGTGAATTTGCGTCAATATGTCTTGATATTATTTTTAAATCAAGTGCTGCTTCGCTAGAGACGACATCATCATTCGCTTTGTTTTGTTTGTAGTTATTGCTGAAGCCAAAGTTTAGTTGCATAGAGAAAATCAAAACTATTGGCAGTACATACATGCTTGCTTCGGGACTGCGACCGGGGAAGGAGGATCAAGCAGGAGTAAGTAATGATGTAGAAAAATATCCATTATGATTATAGTTGAAAATCATACAGAAAAATGATATGAATACACGTCTTGAACATAGCAATATTTTTCGATTTGTTGGGTAATATATCCAAAATAAAACACGGTTTTTGTCAGATTGAATTCTACATTTATTTATGTATACGTGACGCGTTTCGTCTTCTCAGGACATTATCAAATACTGACTAAAAATATTTACAAAATGTTCTTATATACTAACAATAATTGATATTATTAGGTCTAGGAGTACTCCTACCAAACCGTACCAAAAGTTAGCAAATAGAACACGTATAAGCGTCTCCCACTCTCTACCAACAGTATGTAAAAGGCAATTTTAAGTGTTTCCCACAAACAATGTGTTAAGGCTTCCAATCTGATGAATCCAAAACTGATTAACCGTTTTTATTGATACTAAGAAAACTGGCTTTTTGACTTAGTTAACTGTTATTTTTATGATCATTTCAAAAAGAAATAGATTTCTTTGTCACATATTATAAATACATATGTAGCAAACAAAATTTATTGATGAATTTCCAAGAAAAATGACAGCAATAAAACTTTATTTCTCAAAAAAAACCTCTGTAAAATGAGTGAAATATGACATTTAAATTATTTAATGTAAAAACATTGCTGTTATTTTATTTACTTTAATACCAGCCTAATTTATATTTTACTATACTCATTCTAAACTTATAAAATTACATATACTTACAAACAACAACAAAAAACATAATTAATGTATGCAGATTTTTTTTCTCTAAGGAAGTTCGATAATTCAAGTCTATGTTTATGTCTACGCACATAATTATATCTGCACACGTAACATATTTTGTTAGCAAAAATAAAACGATTTATTTCTTTTCCACGCATGTCTTGAAGGGTTCAGCCAAGGTGACAATTTTATAACAAGTATTTTCTGACTTTAAATTTTACTATGCAAAATATTTATACTGTTAATATGTACACATGTATGATAGGAATTGCATTGTTCTGTGTGTGTTTTATTTCAGGATGCAAACAGAAACCAGGAGCATAACATTGTGGTGCTGGTAGAATTTGCCATCGCGCTCATGACAATTCTGGATCAGATCAACAGGGAGTCTTTCCAAAGGTTTAAGCTGAGGATAGGTAATTAATATATAAAAATAATCATTATAATAAATTTATTTTATAACTTATTGTTGGCGGGCTGTTTTTACATCAACCCTGATCATAATTAGTACATATACTAATTACGGTCGTATACAAATCACAAGTAACCGCAAACCCAACTCTAATCTGTACAATGTATTTTTGGCATCTTGCGCTGTACCAAAAGTACACAAATAGGATGCTTATAAGTGTCTCCCGCTCTCTACCAATAGTATGTTAAAGATGCTTTTATATGTATACTCAATCAATCATGTTTTATTTAGTTTTGTCAGCCATTTGCAAAATTCCCTATCGTAAAGCAACATTTTTTTCAGCACAGGAACCTCATGTCAATACATATTTGCAATGATATTAAAATGCATTTCCTTTACTTTCCACTGTACGAGTTGACCAATCATATGTGTCTTTGCTACAGAGAATGGAAGGGATTTAGGGAGACGTTTTTTTCTTAAATTCATAATGACGTTACTCCATTTCAATATTTTCCCATTACTTGAAATAAATAAGAGATTTGATGAGTCAGCTACAATAGGTTATTTACTTATATTTATGAATACACAACAATCAGTTATAGTGGGCCAGTTTTAAAATTCCACATTTGTACATTTATTTGCGCATACACTTAAAAGAAGGACTGCAGGAGGGATGGGAGAGAGGAAAGGAAAACATTTCCCTTTTTTCCATATAGATTCCAATAACATTACTACCAGTTGTTCTGTAGTAACGTTACAGGAATGTGTTCAAATAAAAATCCATCATAATACCAAAATAGTTTATCAAAAGCAAACATTGTATTTTCCACTTAATAAATTTTAGGACTCAACCATGGTCCTGTTATTGCCGGAGTTGTTGGAGCACAGAAGCCCCAGTACGACATCTGGGGGAATACCGTGAATGTGGCATCCCGGATGGACTCTTGCGGGGCCATGGGGAGAATCCAGGTCACGGAAGACACGGCAAGGTAATGTGAAACATAACCAGATCTAAGTCGGGGTCTTAATACCCTCTCAGGTCAGTAGGTTGAGGTCACCGAATAAACAAGGTAGTTTAGATTAGATTAAGGGTTTTTGATAACTATCTTAAATGTTCTTATAATGTATAGTTGTATATTCACAGGAGATATTCCTAGAAAGTTTTAAAAATAGCAAAAACTACCAATATTTATTTATTTATTGGAAAAACAACAGAATATTTAACAAAAATAACATAATATAATAAAATTAAAAAAATAACACTCCAATTAGAGGTTTTCACTTAAGTAGTCTAAAAATAAAATTAAACTGTCATGTACATAAAAGTATAGCTATATAATAAACTTACATTACATGTGTTTATCAAATAATAGAAATTTTCTTTATCAACTAGTCAAATAGACATCAACAAATATACAGTAATATATCCTTGAAACTAATTGTTCCTCATATCTTTCTTTCCTTGGTTTCCTCTATCGTTTTATCTTGTTTTTCTTATTTTTATTGATTTAACATTTATATAAATGTACAAAATTTTAATTATTTAATAATTTATTTTGCAAGTGCACATGAAATGTATTTTTTCCTGACTTTATCATATATGTCAGGGCGTTTGTCCACTATATGGAATTACACGGAATTTTACCGTCCGGCACGTCAGTTAGCGTTTTAAAACGATGATTGGCTTGGGTTGGCTTGTGATTTTGTCCATCTATATTCGGATCGGTGTTTTTGATCGGTGCGTGAACACGTTGCGCGTAAATTCAATCATGCTAAACTGTCGTAGTCGCTTTCATTTTTTGAAACCGGACTGCCGGACGGTAAAATTCCAGGTAGTGGGCAAGTGCCCTCACTGTTAAAAATAGGTAATTTTACAATATATCCCGCCAAATAATATTTTTAAATCTAGTATGTGAAAAATATGTGAAAATTCAAGCACATTTATCCTTACCTCTGTGAATCTTCTCCTTCCTGGCTCCATCTCAACTCATCATCTTTGTAGACTGTTGGCGTCAGCTCTTCTTGTCCTCAGGCTGTAGTTCCTTCTATCATGGACAACGTCACCTAGGCCATGCCTTCGAATCATGTTATCTTTCTGTAGCAACCATTAATTTTTTAGTCTTCGTTTAGATTTCTTTCGAAGAAGATCTATGGCGCTTGCCTGGTTCACAATATGTTCAAGTTCTGTGCGTCCTATGTGCCCATACCATCTCAATGGCCTTTCCTCTACCTTACTATTGATATCTGTTACAGCTATAACAGAATAACAGAATAAATATCAATTAATAAATTGTTTTACTGCAAAATATCTAGGGTGTTTATAATTGGCCTGAATAGTATTTTGAACAATTCTTTTTCATATTTTAAAGTTTAATTTTTTGGTGAAAATAAGTATAGTTTACAAATATATTTATACCAAAGATTTTTTTTTGATAATGATTTAATGCTTTCTTTTTTCAGAATCCTAATGAATGCCGGATACGCCTGTGAATGTCGTGGTCCTACTTTCGTAAAGGGAAAAGGAAAACTCACTACATACTTTGTGAAAACTCAATTTGATGACAAATAAATCATTTTTGCTTTATTCTTAATATTGTTAAAATTTTTACTGTAGATCTTCAATTGTTTTAAAGTTGAATTTATGTAATGAATGAGATTTTAATCATAAGTTAATTAAGGACTCAAACAGTGTTCTCTAAAAACGTACAGTTTATAAAATATTTCTGTCCTTAAGAATTTTTCATGTTTCCTTTCTACAAATTAGGAGTTATGAATATCTAAATGTTATATGTCAACTATTTTACTAAAGTTAGGCCGCTGGGGCCGCATATATATACTTGTATCTACATTTTATGGCATATGTGTACTGGATATTAATATATTTAGCTATTTGAATGTGAATATTATACATAATACTATGTCGAATTCTTCTTCTTTCCATGTTCGCTCCCTAGGTGGAGCATATGGCCAACACGAGTCGTCTCCAAGTCCGGCGTCTCGAAGTTCCGCTGAGTATAGTCGGTGAATAGTCGTCAGCGGCCTTCCGGGGCGCCGGAATCCTCGGGGTTGGAAGAAGAGACATGAGGGGTTGATGCCCTCAGGTGGCATTCTAAGGACATGTCCCAACCATGTCCACCTTCTTCTCTTCAGGACTTCCAGTATGAGGGGCTGTTGAGTTCTTCTCCTCACATCGTCATTCCTGACAAAGTCATACCACTTTATACCCAGTATTCGCCTCAGGCATCTATTTTCAAAACTTGCTAGTTTCTTGCTTTGAGCTTTGGTGAGGTGCCACGACTCACATCCGTACAGCAACACTGTTAGGATGCAGGCGTTAAAGAGACGACACTTTAACGCCGAGTAACGTCGAGTAAAGCAGTGAGTCCCAGACATTGCGCAGTTTATTGAATATAGCTCCTGCCGTTCCGAGCCGTACATTCAGTTCCTTCTGGACACTACCATCCTCCACCATGAGTGTTCCAAGGTATCTGAAGGTGTCGACTCGAACGAGCGCTCGTCCCTCACAAGTAAGATGTTGATCTTGGTCCAGACAGGCTGAGTTGCACATGACATTGGTCTTTTTGGCGTTCACTCTTAGGCCTAACCGAGCGGAGTTTATTTGGAGGGAGTCAATTATATCTTGCAGGGCTCCGATCAATGTATCTATTAGAACTGCATCGTCCGCATATTCTAAGTTGCATAATTTCTGAGCAGGACTCACTGCGATTCCTCGATCCGGTGGGATTGACATTCGTAGGATGAAGTCAAACATGATGATGAAGAGAAATGGGGCTAGTACACAGCCTTGCTTCACCCCAGTAGAGACCTCAAATGGTTCACTGCACTATATCGAATAGTTGGCCCTAATTGTGTATTAATTTTCTATAAAACATGTTTCATTAAGTTAATTTGCCAACTACAGTGCAATTTATTTATTGATAACACTAAAACAGGCAAGTGATCCTTTTGACCACTTGTTTTTAGAAATGTTTTGAGTCAGAATAAAGTATTGAATGTGGTGGAAATCAAAAAATATTTTGTGAATTCTATTATTATTTTTTAAAATAAAAGTTTTAATTTATTTTGTATTTGATAAATGATAAAACGGGGTACGTTAATTTATTAAAAAAAAATGGCTGGTTAAGTATGTAGAATGTTTGAATATTTTTGACTTATACTTATTACATCAAAATATTTTTAATAGTAATTAAAAATGAACGTCCTATGGATAAATTTGGAAAGTATATAAAATTTCAACTTCTCGTTTGTAGTTTTTTCGAAAAATATGTTATAGTACATGTCAGTAATTTAAGGATGCATTATTTTATATTAATGCTAAATTTGAATATTTATGCGAAAATTGCATATAAATGCGTCTAATACTTTAAATGTATTTTTGAGGTTATATTTAAAATAGTATTTATTGATATTAGGAATAAAGATATTTTATGTCTTAGTCTATTTCTTTATTTTTTCAGCGCATTTTATTAGTTGTATTAAGGTACCTTATTTATTCTCTATGAAACCTATTTTATAATTATTTACACCGTAAGCATAAAATATATTGACAACCTTTTCACAGATATATTTATAGTTTATGTTGGCCTAAACGATAGGATATATGTATTCATTATATAATAGGATAAATATAAGTACTTCATATCTCATAATAATAGTAGGCTTAAAAATTATACTATGTAATAAGAAAGATTAAAAATAATTATTGAATAAGAAGGTAAAATAAATATGTATAGGGTATAAAATAAATATGCTCTTGTCGAAACCGGTTGGATAAAGTGTACCAATAAAAAGTGGTTGAAACAAAGTTGTTTTATTTTATAAAATGTATAGAGTACACTAAAAATCGCATACGTCTGTGGCCACTTAAAGTTGCAACAGTGTGCGTACTTTGGACATTTGTGGAAGAACAGGCCATGTTTAATGACCATACTGAAAATCTGAATACTTTGCTCCATGAATTAATATGTACATTGACTGCCACCGCAATTTTCAGAATTCCGGTCTAAAAGGCCAATTTCATTTAATCATATATTATTAAAAACTCTAATTATAGTACATAATTATATTTTCTGTTCATGTATTAATAATTTTCTGTTCATGTAAAGGTGGAGACTGACCGGAGCTTTTCGTCTTAACATCGCTCGCGGCGAGCATCTGAAACTATGGATGGAGCTCTCGGCTCGGTGTACTGACTGCCTGAATGCTCGCATCGTAACGTGTTACACTATAACAAAATGCTCTGGTCAGTCTCCATCTTAAGCCAGCATTGATTTTTTGTTCTCTTCCCAGAAGCCATCTATCCATATTAACACTGATATACTAGGAATTTTATCGTAGCTGCTCGAATATGGCAAGTAAACACAGTACGAAATAACTCGTAGTCGATGTCCTCGCAAAGAAAGCAATCTACGAGTTATCTCGTAGTTGGCAGTCAACACGTTAAGGTTTGAATTTCAATTGTCAGTAGTTCATAAATGTGGCTTTTTGTGCTTTGTGAAAAGGTTCAATTTTAAAAGATTTTTACTTGATGTTATAAATATGTTTAAAAATATAAAATGTGCGTTCATTGGAGAACAATACCATCAGGTTGCTCCTGAACGCTTCATCTATGTAGATAAGTGGAGTAAAATTTATTTTTCTTATTGACTTCTATTTTTAATGACCTTTACATATTTAAACCAAGCTAATGTAACCAATAAAAAATAAAATGTGTAAGTGATTTTTACCCAACTGGATTACAGTTAAGTAAACTGTCACTTGACTGATCTTCATTTATATTTGGTATCATAAATATTTTAATAATATTATTTTTAATAAAATGGGGCCTAATTTATATGTAAAATCTTATGACATTGAATTGCCAGTATGAAATGTTTTGAAGGATGCCATAGCAAGAAAAAAATTCAAAGGGGACGTAGTTTTCAAATTAAAAACACAGATTGTTTTTTTTTTTTTAGTTTTCACACACAGTAGTTTTTTGGTTTATTCTCTCTGCCTGCCTGAATGGCAAGCGTTTGATGATGATATGTTAGTACATAGTTATCTTTCACATAAAAATTGATGTTGCATACTTTTCTGCAAGACCACTTTTATTTCATCACGGCATCAATTGTAAATGTTTACCATAAAATTGTATTTTCAGCAATAAGTACATTCTTTGTGGGCTGATAAATAGTTATTTTGGTTTTTGCCTCGAACTCTTCCGTGGTTGGTTTTAAAAATGATACAATGCTTTAAGTATAACCTTTCTTTTATAAGTTATTTTTAGTACTCTGGGCCTCTGACGATTTTATTAAATAATATTTGCAGCATTTTAAAAGGAGAATTACTAATTGTAAATAAAAGATAATATTTTCAATGTAGAATTAAAATGCTTGCTGTGATTCAATTACACCAAATTTTTTTGGGAAAATTGTTCATATTTTCCGGATGGATTTATTATAACCATCGTTACTTAATTATCTGAAGAATTATCATTTTTTTTTTCGATATTATTATAAATATTTTACTGCAAACTAATATACTAAATACATGTATGTTAAAAATAATTAATATGTAATTATCTTAATAATTAGGTATAAACATGTGTGTCAAAGACTAAGTGATTGAGTTGATAATAATTGAAATCAAAGGGTTTGTTTTGTGTTGTGATATTCAGAGTAAGGTATGCTTAATCTTTTATGTTTAATAATATAATATCTGTAATTGCAAATTTAATTAAATCATCCAATATCAATAATCTTGTGTTTTTTAATCCCAAGGTCGTTTTACACCCTCATATTATAATTTTTTTATTATAATTTTTTTTTATTAACATAAATTGTATATATTTATTTAAATCACAATTTTAAACATATCACTCACTCCTTTCAAACACGTCATAAATCAAAAATCGTCAATTTTCAGTTGAGCATATTTTCGGAATGCCCAGAAAATGTGCTATATCCCAGAAAAAGATGCATATTTTAACTTAATATTTACCCGCTACATGGCAGAATGTGTTGTTTTTGCATTTTGAAGAAAAGGTATTGTTTAATTATTATTTTAAATAAACTAAATATTTTTCAAATGGAGAAAAAATCTTCAGGTTTTACCTAAAAAGATCTGTTGCGTAGTAAAAAGTTCAATAAGTGGCTGGATATTTATTTAAAAAAAATTGTATTATATTTTTAAACTTTAAAAATGGTCTCCTGAAAAATCAAGTTTTTTGATTTATGACGTTCTTGAAAGGAGTAGGCGATATTTAAAACAATTTTTTTGCAGAGACCCACCAAGCCACGTTGTGTGTCTTATCGGTGGTGGAGTTCTTTTTAATACATTTATTATTATTATTATTTTAATATAAGTGTTTCTGCTTAATAAAAAAAGCTTCTTTACATCTCACCAATAGATGTCTCTAGTGAAGTTCTAGTGATTCAAGAACAAGGTTTCTAAATTGGTTCATATATATTGAACTTCCGAGAATTTGAGTAGTGTGGTTGTCAATAATGGGTAGAATTGGTGAATGTTACACGTGTGTAAAGTGATCACTTAAACCAGCCTATGACGGTCGTCAGCCCCGTAAATGCCCAGACTTCCATATTCTTCATCATCTTTGATGAGATGTCAAAAAAAATTTTTTTTTATTATTTTTTAACGATTTTAACCTAATATACACACAAAAAAAGAGAGAAAAAGAAAGAATATAAACATTTTACAATTTTCATAAAATTAACTTTTGATCACTCACCCATTCCTTTATTTTGCCTTTGTTCCATATTTTATTTTGACCTCTAACATCCGTCGGCAACAAATTAAAAATGTTCGGAACGATATATTGCAGTGTTCGACACCCATTAATTCTTGAGATTATCAAAACTTCGTTGTATGTAAATCGTGTACCATGGTTGTGTTCTAAAAGATTTCGATATTTTTGTCTAGTTTGTTGTTCAACGATGATACTCATCCACAATATTCCACGTACCGGCAGTAGTTTTAAATGTTTATATATGAAGATTGGATTGTCCATTTGATTATACATATATATGACTGGGTTCAATTTTTTAATTATGGAATATTGCAGATTTTTAACCATTTTTAAATTTGTTTTTGTCGAATGTCCCCAAGACTTAAAATATGGATTCTACTAAAGAACAGTAAATAATCTTTAAGGTCTGTTTAGGCAGGATAAAGTATAACTTATAAAAAGTACTCCCTAGAGCCCACAGACAATCACAGAGTTTTATAATATCGCTCACTCCTTTCAAGAACGTCATAAATCAAAAATCGTCAATTTTTAGTTATACGTGTTTTCTGAATGTCCAGAAAATGTACTATATCCCAGCAAAAGTGGCATATTTTTAACTTAATATTTACCCGCTACAGGGCAGAAAGTGTTGTTTTTGTATTTTGAAGAAAATGTACTGTTTAATTTTTTTTTAAATAAACTAAATATTTTTCAAATGGAGAAATAACCGTCAAGTTTTACCTTAAAAGATCTGTTGCACAGTAAAAAATTTAATAAGTGGCTCGATATTTATTTTTAATACATTGTATTATATTTTTAAACTTTAAAAACATTCTCCTGAAAAATCAAGTTTTTTGATTTATGACGTTCTTGAAAAGAGTGAGCGATATGTGAATCCCATTTGAATTATCTATTCTTGAAAAACATATTTATTTCACTCAATTGTGGGTGTTACAAAAAACTTTCTGCTTCTTTTTCCATGTTCGCTCCCTAGGTGGAGCATATGGCCAACACGAGACGTCTCCAAGTCACTGTGTCACGCGCCATCCTTGGCTTCCTCCCAGGTTAGTCCGGCATCTCGAAGTTGTACCGCTAAGTATAGTCGGTGAATGGTCATCCGCGGTCTTCCGGGGCGCCGGAATCCTTGGGATTGGAGGAAGAGACATGAGGCGTTAATGCTCTCATGTGGCATTCTAAGTACATGTCCCAATCATGACCATATTATCTTCAGGACTTCCAGTATGAGGGGCTGTTGGGTTGTTTACCAAAAACACAAAACAAAAAAATATTTGTTTAGGTACATAATACATATATGGTACTATCTAGGTACAGATTTATTATTTAAATACAGTTTCATACACTTATATAAAGGGTCCGCCAAATAACTTTTTTTTTTTTAAAACAGGGCGCAAAACATCGAGTGTAGCTTCGGCTTTGTGGCACGTAGCGCCGTCCTGTTGAAACCAAATGTTGCCAATATCCTCCTCTTCAATTTTTGTGAACAAAAATCCGTTCAACATGGCCCGATAACGATCGCCATTGACTGTAACGGCCACTCCTTGCTCATTTTCAAAGAAAAATGGCCCAATTATGCCTCTGGACCAAAATCCGCACCAAACAGTGACTCGTTTTGGGTGTACCGGCTTTTCAATGTATGCGTGCGGGTTTTCTGTGCCCCAAATACGACAATTTTGCTTGTTTACATACCCGCCAAGATCAAAATGAGCTTCATCCGAAAAGATGATTTTTTTGGCAAAATCGGCATCTTCTGTAAGTCGATCGCAGGCCCACTCAGCGAAGCGAAAACGCATTGGATGGTCAGTTGGCTTCAACTCCTGAACCAATTGGACTTTGTATGGCGTCATACCAAGGTCTTTATGCAAAATTCGTCTCAATGATGTCTCCGAAATGTTCAATTGTTGAGAACGACGGTGAATTGATGTTGATGGCGCTTCACGCACACTTTCTGCCACAACATCGATATTCTCGGGTGTACGCACTGTTTTTGGCTTTTCACGCTTTGGTTTATCGATGAGGATGCCAGTTTCTTTCACTTTTTTCACAAGATAACGAACATACGGAGCTGACGGTGCTTCTCTTCTTCCAAAAACCGTACGCAATTTTCGCACACATTCTGCAACATTACCATGATTTTCAAAGTAATGTCGCAATATTTCCCAGCGTTGTTCAAGCGTATACACAACCATATTCGCTCAGCGGAAGAATAAAACTAATTATCTGTCAAATCAGACATGAGCTAAGTGTTACCATTCACGAAATAAACACTAGTTGAAAAAAAAAACTTTAGATGGCGGACCCTATATTTAAAAAAATATATGAACTGCTACTTCTGTCTAGCTTATTTATTCTAAGAAAGAGTCGATTTGTAAAACACTTTACAAACTTATCATTAAAAATATTAAAGTTTCGTCTTTGAGGAAATATAAAAAACGGTTTTAAGGTGTCCTTAAAATTTTAAAGCGGTTATCTTAGGCAGATTGATTTCTGGGATCAATTTTCCATTAGTATGGTAGAACTCTTCGCTAATGCGTTGAGCTTCTTAGTAAGCTTCAAAGATGTCAGTAAGTGGATGAAAATAACCGAAGGGAGTGTGCAATGATCGATATTATTACTAAGTTCATAGATTGATCACTAAAATATTAAATCATAAATCAACTTATTTTCAAAATACAGAGTTTGTCGAATATCTGGAGTAATAAATTTTCAGGTAAATTGAAGTTAAAAATGAAATAAAAATAACTTAACAACATGAAAATTAAAAACAAAATAATACAATTTAAACACGAAATATAATAGTACGTATTTTGGAATTCCAGAAAAAAGCGTATATCAAAAATACGTATAGAAAAGTTGCGTAAGAAAAAAACGTAGGTACATTCAAATTTCTCATTACCTATGTAAAGCACAAATAATATTAAAATCCTTAACATACTTAAACCTAATAATTGAAAAGTTTTATTAATAATTGAAAATTTTTAATCAATTGTCCGTTAGATTAGATGTGTTTTTGATCAAATGTAATTTGAATGTGCGTTTTTTTCTGTACCTACTTATTCTTCCGTGTGCGCAATTTCCCCGCACGTATTTTTCCGGCGGGCATTTATGACATTACGCTTTTTCTCGCGAGCATTTTGTACGAAAGCATGGGCACGGGCACTTTCACATTAAAATATGTAGAATATAATATAATGTGGATCGGATTCGTATTGTGATCGAGAAACCTTTTCGAGAGGCGATGATTACTGTTATCGGTGCTCTATTATTTTTCCTTAGAAATGAACTTTGGCCGAACATAGCTTTAAACTGGGCCTTGAAATTATTACCCAGGTATAGTAAACTTTTGAGTTATATTAAAACAATAAAAAACTTTCGAAACACATGCTCAAACACTTATCTGGTAAAATACAAATATAACAAATTTATGTTTTGAATATTGAAAGCATTAACTTTGTGGATCATATTGATATATTATTTCGAAAAATAAAAATACTTTGTGTTCTGATCCACTCACATTTTTTATTTTTATTTAACCAACTAGTTTCGGCAACAACCTGTTGCCCTCTTCAGGGTTACATTTATTACAATATATATATATATATATATATATATATATATATATATATATATATATATATATATATATATATATATATATATATATATATATATATATATATATATATATTTATATATATATAAAGAAACAGTGTACAAGTTGTTGGGTTTCAAAAGGTTTCCAAAACACCATTACCCCCACCCCTACCCTTTTGAAACCCAACAACTTGTACACTGTTTCTTTTTATATATATATTTAGTAATAAATGTAACCCTGAAGAGGGCAACAGGTTGTTGCCGAAACTAGTTGGTTAAATAAAAATGTGAGTGGATCAGAACACAAAGTATTTTTATTTCTCGAAATAATATAACAAATTTACGTTGAGGAAAAAATTATGTAAGTACCTAGTACCTACCTATACATAATTGTGTTGTAGATGATTTAAACATGAAGCCCCCATTCGTAATGTAATGGTTAGTGCCTTTGAATACCGTACAAAAGGTACTGAATTTGATTCTCAGGCGGTCAGAATAAAAATCTTTATAAAACCAATAAAACTTTATTTTTGGTACTATTATTATACAACAAACAAAAGTGATAATAGTGAACACAATTGGTTTATTATTTATTTTATAAAGTGTATAAAATGTGTCACAAAGTTCGAAAACAGTAAAAAACATAATTTTTATATCTAATGATTAAACTCATAACCTGTTAAAACAAAGGTTAACCTTGACTGGTATCTGAAGCGTTGAACTGAACACAATACCTTTTTGTAATATTATGGTAAAACTCAGTTGTATATAACAATTGCCTTTGCATAATTTTCTACTATAAGACATAAAAAAAGTAATATGACTTTGATGCCATTTTTTAATCGTATATTATAGTAAATATATTTTAGTTTAATTAAAAGGATACCATAAAAGGATACTAAAAAATTAAACTTATAATAGTCAGATGTTTATTATAATTTCTATGACGTCAGATTACTGTGATTTTTTTCGTAATAGATGCGCGGTATGGATTTAAGGTTCCAGAGATGTTGTAGAAATCGCAGCATCATTTCTGGGGCATAATTGAACATCCCTGGCTTAGAGCTCACGCCTACTCGTGGGATATTTCACACGTCGGATCCAATAATTGGAGCGATTAGTTGGTCTCATCACGAGAAAGATATATTGATTATTGCTTTACACTTGAACACGGTGATTCATGGACCGAGTGTGCATGGACACTTAGCTTAGAAGAATAATATTGTATCTACGGGTACCGGCTAGTTAGTCTTGATACAAAATGCCGTATCTAACCGGAACTAAAAATAATTAAAAACAATATTAATATATGGCATAGTAAAACAAAAGGGAAGAAATATTTGTATTTTTTGTAAATAAACTAAAATACAAATGAACTCTATTGAGAAACCTTACAGATCCTGGAAGTTTTTTAAATCATATTTTTAAATTTAAATTTTAAATTTTCATATAATGTACGGAGTGCCTGGAACTTTTTGGCATCGTAAGGGAAGGGTAATTAACTATGAGTATTTCAATGTTTTATAATTTAGTACTTAAACCCTGATGACGACAAGGTTCTTGTCGAAACCGGTTGGATAAAGTGTGCCAATAAAAAGTGGTTAAAACAAAGTGGTTTTATTTTATAAAGTTTATAAAATGTGCCACAAAGTATCTGCGAAAAACATTCAAGAAACCTGTAATATGTATTCAAAACATTCAATTCAATGAACACCATTATATATACACAAATATACAACGTACAAACTTTGCTTTCACCTTATAGTATACATTAAGATTAATTAATTATAGTATACATATGAAGCGTCCTTGAAGTAGCATTTTACAAAAATGGCGCTTTATAAGTTACCCAAATTTATTATTTTTATTTATTTAAAAATACCCAAATGCTAAAATTAGATTTACTTATGACAAACTCAACATTTACTCATAAAACATCACAGGTACATTACTGAATAAATTTTCCTTATTTTTCATGAAGTAGCGATGATTTCCTTTATTTCATTAATTGATTCGACATTAACTTTGTGGTAATATTTGTCCACTTTTACTTAGCTATACAGTCATTGAAAATATATACAGTCGAAACACGTGTCACGACAGATTTTAATAAATAGTCAATAAATTTTTATTAAATTGTTACCTTCCACTGGTAATTTATGTGTATACATAATTCATTAAGTTTTTGAAATATAACGTTTTTGTTGATCCTTAAATTCAGTTTTTTTTAGAGCGTACTGCGTTTTTCTCTGAAACGGATCATTATAATAAATGGATACCTACATACCAATTCGTTGCTCCAATATCTTTGTCTATTTGGGAAGCTATGCCGACTAATCTTTATTCTGTGATAAATGTCGTTCAGAGGTTTGTTTTATGTTTTATCGGGTCCATTGATCGTGTAAACTCCAATCTCGGTCCCTTGATTATAATGTTAAATTGGAGAGGAGTTTCACAGAGGTTCTTACCGTTAGACAAATGTTAGTATACTAGGAACTTACTACATATTTATCATTATCGAGTCAGAAATGTACCCGCTTAAAACATTTTTATAAAAATTAATGAAATATGCGTATACAATTTCACATTTGTATTTTTATCAAATTCAAGTAGGTATAAGGAAATAAAATAACATTTTGAGATGCTAGGAATCTGTACGCAATTCATATATTTTTTTGTGATAAAAAGTTCAGTTTTCATGGCGATAATTTTTCGAGAAGAAAGTACGTAATTTCTAACCAGCTCGTATATGTTATGAATGGACTGCTTGAGATTTTTTGCATTGACTTATCTAAGAATAAAAGTTATAATAAATATATTTACTCAAAGCATCCGCCTTTGTAATGTAGCGGTCTGGGCATTTGGCTACCGTGCTGGAGGTCTCGAATTCGATTTCCGAGTGAGTCAAAACAATGAAGCGATTTATTATCTTTATTTAATGTATTTAACGATCAGTATGACACAGATTATATACATATATATATATATATATATATATATATATATATATATATATATATATATATATATATATATACAGTGCCCTATGCACCATTGGGCGCAGATAAGGGTTAGAAGAAAATAAACGTATGTATTTTTTTATATTGTTTTTGCGTAGTTATATAAACGTCATGAAATATTATTATTTTGTAAATATGTATACTAAAACACAAATATACTCTACTGACGATCCTTACAGATTCTGTTACATGTATTTACTATTTATTCAAAAGATTCAATTGAATGAACAAACTTTAACTAAAATATACATTTTTACGTCGCTTTTTTTAATGAACAGTACATATATTTTTTAATATATAAAAATCAATTAAAATTTTAAGAATTTGTTAATTAAATAGATGTACCTACAGAATATATATATTTACGGTAAACACAGTAAAAACCATCAGATATGTCATTATTTATAGCATCCAGATTTATTGCTGCACTAAATAACAGAAATCAAATAAATGAAAGAGGTATCAAACATAAACACACTATTTCGACGACTTGGATCCCATAATGCATTCACAACACTACGGTTTGCAAACACTGCTCTCTAATGCATTGCTTATAAAATTATAAAAATATCCCGATTCACACGAGTTAGGTGATGTATGGCTATGATCTAGAACCTTCTCCATGTTTTGTAATCTCCGATGTAAGCACGTTTGCCGAAAATAATTCCAAACTGTCTCGTTAAATCCGCAATAACTTGTCCGAATTGCTTTTAAAATGGTCGTAAACCATTTAAAATGATCGATTTTGACGTATTAGCTCTCACGAAGAACACATCACGAGTCCAAATTAAGAGCTATATTTCATATATTAGATTTTTTGTAAAATTATCAAGATGGGTACTTAACGTGAAATCAGATCAGAGAAAATAATTCCTAAATAATTTGGAAAGATAAAACGTATGCCTACGGTCATCAAGTTCAGTAGTGAAGAATGACTACAGTACCTACTTATTATTATTTAAAGATATTGAATTTTTTGTCAATGAAAACACTTAAAAGTAAAAAAAAATCTTCAATGAAAAGTGTCCAGATGATAGTCAAGAAAACGTATCCGTTTGATTATTTGATGACTATAACCTTATAAGAAGTTACATATTTATCGATTTGGTATCAACTTTGTGGACGGATAGATAATTTAAGGCCCAGTATTCGTTAAATCGTAGCTTTATTCTCTCTTAATCCAGGTAACATTTTACGGAAATATTTTTTTCTTAAAACGTCGTTTTTGCATTGAAAAAATAAGTTCAAAATAAAAGGGTTATAAAAAAGTAGGAATTATAAAAATACTATAATTTTTTCCGTAAATATGTTTTTTTCATATTTATATTCTAATTATTCATATTTATATTAAATAATTCATATTTATATTCAATATTATTACCCTGGACTGGTACCTGAAGCGGAGGGCTGATCACCTTTCCTTCATGTGTAAACGATCAAGATAAAACTGCGTTTATATGACGCAGTGCCCTATGCATCATATTACATATTCTAAAAAACAAAAAAAGTATCAAATATAAATCCTTTTAAAAAAAATATCGAGTGTAAGGACACGTCGAGCCCTGAGCGCGGCTCTGCGCATTCTGATTTGAACGTTAGAGATCTGGGCCTTAAATATAAACCACAATCTTTCCATTGTTGACAATATGTCATAGGTATATGAGATGTTTGACTTATATTATTGATTGCTTTTGCATTATCTTTTGAAATAATCGGACAATTTAAATATATAAATAAAATAGTTGTAAAACATCACTTTTATATATTATGAAAGTTAACAAGACTATCTGACAACGACTATATGTAGTTTCGAGAACTATAGATATTCTAGAAACTAGTCGTGTGAACATCAAGTGGTAGTAAATAAGTGTTTTATTGCGATATTTAAATTAAAAACTATTTTAGTATTGCTGAGACTACATTCCGTCGAATAGTTTTTAAATAGTGTAGCGATATGAATATGTACTCAAATTATTAATATGTGGTTATCATTTTACATTACTTTTATTTGTTTCTGTAAGTTGTTTGTGTTCTCATCTAATTGAAGTAAAACATTCAAACAATTTGCATTGCACTGTATTTCATTTTTGTAATATGTTTTTCATTGTTTGTGAACCATAAATAAATAAATAAATTAACAGAATTATACCGCTTTAAATGATTTTACTAAAAAAAACATATATTTTTAAGAAATGAAAGCAGTCTCAAATGAGTGAATATACTTGTTTCTGTATTGAATTTATTCGACGATCTAAAAATGCAATATTTTATGAGTTTATATTATAAATATGTTTCCTGAACGCAAAAAACCTTAACATACATAATATTTAATTTTGATAGGTGATCAATGATTTATTTGCATAGATTTTTACCGATTTATCAAAAGAGATTTATGTTCAATATTTTATCCGTAAAAGTGTCAGCACTCGTCATAAAAAAGTCGAAAGGCGTGGCTCAAAAGTTGTGTGGTACACTTTGAACCTAAGGTCAACGGTTTTATAACTTAATATGATATATTTTAAAGACATGACGCTAAGGTACATTATAATATTAAAATTTTGGGTTAATATTTGAAATGTATGAATCATATTTTTAGAAAAACATCGAGAATAGAACACCACACCTTTCTTTCTTTCCACCATCTGTCTTTCCACACAATCTTCACGTCTTCCACATTCATACATCTTCACATACATGCACGCCGATTTTTCCGACTCCTTACCTGACCACTTTCAAGTATTTGAAATATTTGATCTTGCCAAATTTTCCTCGGTCTTCCTTCGCTTCTATTACCAACCACATTCGCCTCATAAATTAGTTTAACTATCCTTTCTTCACTCATTCGATTCACATACCCAAACCATCTCAACACACCTTTCTTAATTTTATCGATAATGCTTATCTTAACCTTTCATTCTCTCCTTTCATTCGGACATTACAAATTTTAAAAATGTCGATTTTATAACAAATATTTTTTTTTATTTCGAGATTAAATTAGTTTAAAAAGGTGTTCGAGTTGTGTTATTGGCCTAAAAAATACACGGAATCACATTGCCCAAATGAAAGTATTATAATTCATAGATGAAGAAGTTAATATTAAAAAGTAAATAATATTTTTTTGGCATCTCATCAAAGATGAATAAGAATATGAAAGTCTGGGCATTTACGAGGCTGATGACCGTCATAGGCTGGTTTAAGTGATCACTTTACACACGTGTAACATTACCCAATTCTACCCATTATTGACAACCACACTACTCAAATTCTTGGAAGTTCTATATACATATATATGAACCAATTTTTGAAACATTTTTCTTGAATCACTAGAACTTCACTAGAGACATCTATTGGTGAGATGAAAATATTACTTCTGTAATTGGAGATAAACCAGATTTTGTGAACAAGTATTTGGACACACTCAAAATGTTGAAAGTAAATAATGATAATAGGCAGTGTTAGTCTCTACACTCTAGAATAACAGTTTAAAATTCAATAAATCAACGAAAACGGGTAAACGACAAAGCAGAGAAGAATATGCTATAAATAGTATATTTAACGATATTTAAAAAGGATTTCATCCATGCCAGGGCATCGTTATCTCCCGATTGTGCTATCGCGGTTTATAGACAGTAAATTTTCCTAAGCACTCCACACAACCTTAAATATTGACATAATCGACATATTATGTAGAACAAATAAAAAAGTCGATTCGTCGATATAAATAATTTATTTTATGCCTCGTAAAAGAAAATCTGACGTGTTATGGTTTTTAGTGAACGTGTCCTAACAGCGTCGACATTTTGGATTCGAGCCACTTCCGACGTCATAAATCAACGATTTAGAATCGCCATTTCCATCTACATCGACAGTGATGAACGAAAGAATCGACTTTATCGCATAAACACGACTCAAAGCCTAAAGTCACTTGTTGCTAGTGATGGGCCGAGTACTCGTTTAACACTCGGTACTCGGCGTTTTTCTCTGCCGAATAACTCGGTTCAAATGCCGAGTATACTCGGTTTAACTGAAGTAATATAATATTTTGGAAAATATAATGAAAAAAGGAGGATTAAAAAGGTGCGTTTATAAAAATTTAATTACAACAATTAAATTTTAAAATTTAGCAAAGGCAAGTTGTGATGTAAGAATACAAGACTCTTCACAGGTTCTGGTAAGAGCCAGTTCGTTTTTTCTTCATAGACGTTACCTGATTCTGAAAATAAACCCTCGGTATAGACTGTGCTTGCAGGTGCACAAAAAAATAGAGGAAAAAGAAAGGAATCATCTTATCTTTTGACAACAATACTTCATTTACATATCGATCCAATTCTATAGTGATGAGGCTTTTAGGATCGTCGTGCTGCGGTGGCTGGGTAAAAGCAAGTTCATCGAAGTAATTCCAAAATGATGCATGATTATCTTGTGATCGTCTTAATTGGTTAAGGTTAGAATTAGATTCATTTTTTTCACTACTGCTGGCACTCTCTGTAATGTTGCTTATTTGAATGGATTCTAAAAATAGGGTCTTCCTAATCAATTCGCATTTCTCTGGATTAAAAAATCTCATTCTGAATGTAGGGTCCAGTAAAGTAAACAAAAGCATTTGATTGATTAAAACGAGTTATTGATATTTGCCAAACCGAGTAATACTCGTACTCGGTAACTCGATAAAACTTGTACTCGGCGCATCACT
Source organism: Brachycentrus maculatus (assembly GCF_059751285.1). Taxonomy (NCBI): domain Eukaryota; kingdom Metazoa; phylum Arthropoda; class Insecta; order Trichoptera; family Brachycentridae; genus Brachycentrus; species Brachycentrus maculatus. Next base: position 1,596,045 of record NW_028280765.1, read on the forward strand.
ACTTGCATATTTCTTCCGCGACTCTCGCCCACATTTCGACAAAGTGAGTAAATGTCCCCATCTCGGTATCCTCTCACGGCTACAATATTCCTTCACCTGTTTGCTTTCTGATACGATCTCGATGATCCTCAATCTATCACGCTAAATCTCCCACCTTATTTGTTCGAAGAGAGATCGTTATTAAACGGTATTATTTATATCCGGATAGCGCCCATAAATCAGCGGCGAGCTCGAGTAATGCCTGTTAACCTTTGGTGTTTTTTGAATGAACTAGGTTGGTCTGGTTACACAAGAGAGTCGGTGGATGATCCAAATGCCACCGCAAATATTTATAAAACCGTTTTATTTCAATAGAACTAGGCTTGGATAATATTCTTCCGCCAATTAATCAACCGTTTTAAATGTGACACTATAGTGCCCGATTGTGAATGGAATAAATATAATGAATGAATTCGAGTTACCCACTTTACTACCTTCTTATACAACATGACTACTTTCTGTGATAATATATTTGTGAGAAGCCCAAATAAATATCACGATAAATCACGATTCATTTATTTGTGACAAAAAATGTCCTCAATCGCTTAATATATTTTAAATGCAATAAATAATAGTATAATATATTTTTACACGAAATTAAAGGTACTTAAATTTTTATTCATCAATATTTTTTTTTTCGTACGTTTTCAATGAATTCGGTTAGACAATGTTTCTGATATGAAAACAGAAACATAATCTATACTTACTAGAGTAAATAATCGTCAGTAAAAAATATGCATGAACATTTTTTAAAATATATATTTAGAGCCTTATTACACTGGAAAAATTATCGGAAGTCTGTGAATTAAAGTTGAATGCAGATATAAAGAGATATATGTAATATATTTTAATGGTTTATTTGACAGTAGAAATTGTTTGAAAACAAACTCTCAATTTTATTGATCGTCTCTAGGGGGCTTAATATATTAGACCAGTTGACATATTGTATGGTTTATGTGTAGTGATTGTGCACTTAATGCGTAAAAAATAGCACCTCTATAAATGCAAGCTTTGTCATGTCATTTGCTCCGCAGAAAGATAGTGCAAGTCACAGGCGTTCAATTATTTATTAATCTAGTATTTATGATTGTATTCAGTGACGAGTACGTGTCACTTCGGAGAGTCATCATGATATGGGGCCATGACACAACTTGGACTATGGAACTTGCAATCCATGGAGGTGGTATTGTGACGGATTTATAGGTGACAAGCAGTCGTCTTCTGTGAAGGCTAACCTGCTAGGCCACCCGGGAGAAATACATAAATAGTTTAATATAATATTTTTATTAGTATTATTTGAATGGTTAAAACAGTGGAATGCCGCTATTCGTCTAACTTAAGAATAAACTTCAGTTTTTCATTTTCATTCATGCTTCCCTGGTATTCAGAACTGAGTTCGAGTCGTCTTTCTCGTTTGTGGGACTGGAGACTTTTCTATCAGATGGCTATTGTGAACTCACATATACAGTGTCACAAGTTTAATCAATATATCTAGATGTTACAAAAATTTTAGAAAAAAATTCAATAAACGTTACATACACTGTGACTCGTCGTCAATTAGTCAATGTGCTATCATTTTTGTAATATTTAGTATAGGTATCGCGAGTGCTTGACATATTGGAAACGAAGACATTTTTTCACCAAAAATAGTTTAAAATTCGAAAAAAGAAAAATATTAGCAATTATTTAATAATAATCAATAATTTAAATTTATTCGTCTGCCTCCATAGTTTAATAATTGATACATTATATTACTTTATGTATTAATTTTAAATTAAACACAGATTTTTTTGAGTCTACTAAGTTGTATTTTATTAACAAAAACACATAAAACATTAATATATATGACAATTGTATCGCCTAGTTATGGCATTATCAAACAAATGTTGAATGGCATTATCAAACATTCGTTTGATAATGCCATAACTAGGCGAAACAATTGTCACAATATTAATTTTTCATGTGTTTTTGATAATAAAATACAACTTAGTAGACTCAGAAAATCTGTAATTGATTTAAAATTAATGCATAAATTAAAATGGAGTTCTACAATTTAAACGCCCAATCAATAAATACAATGTCGATTGCATGCTGGGAGTCTCGGGTTCGATTCCAAAGGGTATCAAAATAAATTAATGTTGTTCTCCAATTAATATTTATTTATTATTACCCTAGACTATTAATCTGAAGCGCAGAACTGATCACCTTATTTTCATATAATAAATGATCAAATGAACATTGCATTTACTTGATGCAATGCTCTATGCAAAACTGGGTGCGCACTTTATCCTGTCAGTAGTAGTAGAATTGTAGATATAAACTGTCAAACTAAAGTTTTTTTTTATATAAACGAAACATTGAATGAGTGAATACAAAAAAATAATTTTCAAAATTCCCATAATTGTTGAAAAATAAGTTAATCAAAACAAAAATGATGACTTTTTTTTGACATCTCAACAAAGATAAAGAGAAAAATATGGATGGAAAAATAAGCTTGGTTGAAAATAACTCCCGATTGGAGATAATCCAGATTTGTGAATAAGTATTTGGACACACTCGAAATGTTGTACAGAAAGGATAGTGTTTGTGTAGTTTTAAAAGTAAATGTACCGTAAAGTGGGTATACATTGCACCAAAATACTGCATTTTTTCAAAAAATTGTCTATTCAGATCAGGTTTTTTACTTTTTCTGAGGTTTCAACTATTGCAATGTAATAACACATATACCTGTAACATGTCTGATACGTTTTAAAATTTTTATCTATTTTGGCTGTATTTTTTTTTTATATATATATTGGTGCAAAGTATCCCGGGGTAAAATACAACTTTGCACCATGATATTTTCTCTACACTTTTCGTACTAGAATCCAAATTTATGCAAAGTAAAGGCTATCCTACAAGTTTTGTTGCACCTTATGAAGGGTTTTGGCTCACAGTTCACTAAATGCAGATTATAATATTGTATAATTATGGAAAAATAAGACACGATAGAATTTTTTTTTTTAAATATTGAAAAATCTAACAAAAATGTTCTTTTTTTCAATACTGAAGGCTTAAAATTATATAAAATAAAAGGTGGATATTAAAACATATCGTACTATATAGGTAATAGGAATTAAAATTAAATAAGGTCTAAATATGGTCAAGTTCCGGGTCGGTAAAGAAACCTCTTTTGGATTGCATTTTCGGTTCTTTTATGGAACCCGCTACATCCTTCCAAGAATATTGAAGAAAGTCATCCTTCATCGGCCACTTCCACGATTTGAGACTCTCCTACATGGATTTAACAGCTCTGTCTTTCTTTATTTCCAAAATCTGTCCCGGAAATTTTTCTCCTTCATAATGAAATATGACATATTTTCCCACCTTCTTTTTTACTGGTCCTAATGAAACGGAAGAACAAATACGATAACTGGTTTCAGTCATCGTTTTTGTTCTTCTCCCTCTTCCTCAAAGCTTCCGTGTGAACTATAATCAGTAATCAGTTAATGCTAGATATGCTGGAAGTTTCGATGCGGAAGGTGGGATCATTGATGTAGTTGGTTCAGGTAGCATTTGTGTCTCGTCAACGTTCATTTCGACATTTGGATCGCGAGCAATGCTCTTACCTGGTTCTATCGGTATCGTTTTCCTGCGTTTTAAGACTGAATTCTTTGAGTTGAATCTGTTTTCTTCCAAAAACTGTTGAAAACTCTGGCGCACGTCATCGTCATACGCTTTTAATGGCAACCGATTAAGCAACTGACTAGTTTTAGCAACAGTCAAGGTTTTATGTCTTTGCAAAAATGATCTTATCCATTCAGAGCCTGGTACGTTGTTCTTTAATATTCGTACTCTTCTGCCAAATCTATCCAAATAGGCTATTAGAATGTAGCGAATGTTAAAAACACTCACTGGGAAACCGTACTCACTCATGTCTACTATGCAGTTTACGAAGGATTGCTCTTCGCCCTTGTCACATATCGGAGGTTTTCCCACAGGTTTTGTATGCTGACCTTTGAGCTTATAGTTAATCGTCCTTCTGGGGACTCTGAAAATTTCTTCAGCCTTTCTTTGACTGATTGTACCATTTCGAATGGCCTCCAAACACTGCTCCACTCTCTTCGGTGTAAAATCGCAGTATCGTCTGGCATAAGGCCGCTGTTTGTGTGTTCTTGACATTTTTGAAAAAAATACACCATCAGGAATTAAGTAAGTACACAAAACCAATAGATATTTAGCAAACATGTCAAGTTGTATTAGCCGTTTTAAGACTTTTCATCAAATTAATTAACTATGGCCTTTTGTGGATACTTTGCACTTGGTGCAATGTTACCCCAAATGTGGTCAATACAAGTCAGTTCTTAAAAAAATATTATTTTTACATAAACTTGACAACGTAACTAAAAAATACAGCATTTGAGAAAAGCAGGGCCTATCTACCTACGATTTAGAGACCACTCACTTGTTGTAACTAGTTTCAGTATACTGATTCCACTGGATTTTTTCGGACACAATTTTCAGACAAAAAACTTTCTTTACGTTCGGACAGGAAAAACGCATTGAAGCAATAGCGACCGACAGTTACTTCTTTAAACTAAAAAGTAGATTGAAGTGCCATCTATCAGAAACAATAGAAAGTAGAATAAAAAATGACATGTATCAGAGATGACCAGCTCTACAATTTCTTTACAGAAGGTGGTGCAAAGTATCACCCATGGTGCAAAGTATACCCACTTTACGGTATCTTTAGAGTTGATAACTAACGAGGAAACTTGAAACATGAAAATGATTTTAAAAGTGGTGTTGTGTTCCCGTGGTTTGTGTCGTGTTCTCTAAGTCAGAGCTTTTAAGTTTCTACAGTAGGTACCATAATACGATTCCTATTTTTAACAACGGGTCATCTAAGCGGTATATAATATTTGAGTATATATTGTTTGAGGTTACTGTAGATTTTTTCGTTGGAAAGACTTTTTGTTAAGGCCCAGTATTCGTTAAATCGCAAACTTAATTCTCTCTAAACCCACGTAACATTTGACGCAATTGAATTTTATTCTTATAAAACTATTTATGTTTTGAAAAAATAAAATTTTCTTCGTAATAAAAAATATTGTTTTGAAAAGAAAAGAGTTATTGAAAGGTAAATTTATGTTTTCAATACATATTCTAAAAAAAAATAAAAATTTCAATATTCATTTTAACTTTTTAAAAATTGAGCGAGAAGAAACATGCAGACCTGAGCGCGGCCGAGCGCATTCTGAGTTGAAAGATTGAGATCTAAGCCTTAAACGGACAAACTTATAACATTTTTAGTGTATTCCAACACAAACCAGTCAAAAGTTGAACAGAAACATTCAAACTGTTATTAGTATCATACATTTTTGTACCGTTATTTATTACTGAATAATTATAATTGTTCAAGTGCCGAATTGTACCATTTATGGAACAATTCGGTTTTAGCTACAATATATTGTGGAGTTGAAGAAAATGTAAAGTAAGAAACTGTAATGGTATGTAATCTCTATTTGTCAGAGAGTTTCATATCATTGGTAGAGTCAGAGATCAGAGGGTTAAAGGTTCTGTGAAATAGAAGATTTATTTTACGATTAGATAAATATATGGCTGTAGCTGCACTTTCAAAATATTGACATGATCTAGTACTGACGTGACTTATAATAGTATTGAGTGAGAGTAAACACAAATCATATTTGTTTAACAAATCATATGATATAAAATATAAAATAACATAAAATCTTCAACTCGTCAAAATAGTTTCCTAGAATATGTCGTGTATAAAATAATATTTACCCACAAGTAGACAAACAGTCTCTGCAGGTTTGATCGTTTTTTTTATGTTTTGCGATTCGTTTGTCGAGGATTATAAATTTATTAATAAAAAACAATCTAAGTACTAATGGTTTCGGTCAACAATACGTATTTATAGAGTTCATGCATGTTAGCCGATTTTGCGAATAAAGTATCAAAGTTTAGAACGGTAGGGAAGATATAACATATGGTAAGTAGAACCTGGTCATCATTTAAAGCAAGATAAAACGTAAAATTGATTTTGTTTGTAAAAATAAGCAAGCGGGTATAAATCTCCGATTGGTTATTTCAACTAATCGGATTTTTCCAATTGTTTATTTTTATTGCAATATGCGCTCCCTCAGACGACTGTACGGAAAATAATTGTATAACAGAAAAAAAAGATATAAGAAACGAATGTAAAGCTGATTACGGAAAAAAAATAAGCAGAGTTCTTTGAGGTGGTATGAACATATGGAGCGAATGGATAGTGAGAGAATGACTAAGAAAATATGTGTGGCGAATGTGAGCTAGAGAACCGAACGACGAAGGCCGAAAAAGACTTGGCACGATCAGATCAATCAGAACCTAAAATCTGGTGGTGTCAAAAGTCTGCGTATTCGGAGGGCATGTATGATGTATGGATGTGAAGGAAGCGAGGAATCAGTACAGAAGAGTGTGGCATTCCATCTTCTCTGCCTACCCATGTAGAGAAACGGCGTGATGGTAGTAGTAGTATATATATATATATATATATATATATATATATATATATATATATATATATATATATATATATATATATATATATATATATATATATATATATATATATATATATATATATATATATATATATATATATATATATATATATATATATATATATATATATATATATATATATATATATATATATATATATATATATATATATATATATATATATATATATATATATAAATATATATCTTATAAATGTTTAATACAAAAGTTCAGCTCTCAACCTACAAAAGAGAACGTAAAATGAACGAACTACTGCCCGTATGCTTACAAAAATATGAGATTCGAGTAGATTAAAATGTCAGAGCTAGATTTCTCATATGAAGTGACTAAATTAATAACAGTTTCTAAAAAATAATCACCTATTCAATCAATCAAACTTATTACTGAAGGATTAACGAGAGTTTGAAATATTGCGAGTAAAAGCGTTTAAATACAAGGAATTAGTCAGCAGATTGTATATACCAGAATGTAATTATTCCTCTGGAAGAAAAGTTAGCTACTATGTAACGAATGAGATTTACTTTTTATGCACCCAAGCCATATATTATACACTTTGCTATAACTAATGCATTTCTATTATAATGCACCCAGACGTCGCGCAAAAACTGCATGAAGTGGTTACACTTTATTTTGCACTGTAATTTAGAAACGTGTTTCTATGATTTGTGTGGCGCATTGAATAAATGAACTAATGGATTTTACTGCTTCTAATTAAAACATTTTATTTTAATTAAGTCTATGCAAACGTCCATAGAAAATGAAGACTATGCGTAATAATTAAAATTTACTTGTACTGAAAGAAAGCACCGTATTACGAAATGAATGAGCTGTAAAAAGTTTGAGAAAACATCAATTAATCAGGAAAAGATTCTTTATTTTATAAGTGTAAACAATGCGCATTAAAAGAATTGTATGTGAAAAGGTGATTGAAATAAGGACCTTAAATTTAGCGATTTGAAAATATAAGGCATATTGACTTTTAAAAAATAAATTTTTGAGTAAAGTGGAAACTCCAAGTAAGTACCTACTGGACACAAGAAGTATACAAATAATTTAACGAAAATATTTTGTACCTCATAACAGCGCAGGTACATAAATATTGATTACTGAAATAAAATTATATTTTATAATGTATAAAAAATTTTTTTTTTGACAGTACAATATATAAGAAATCATAAAAAAAATATGGAAACCATTAAAATATGGGGATAAGAAAAATATAATTGAGCAATCATCCAGTAGCGAAATTTAGTACAGAACTAGCGTATATCTGTGTGAATGAATAGTATTGAATACTGAAAATGCAAAATAAATGGGTTCAAAAATTAAATAATACATTATTTTGACAGTTTTCCTAGGCAGAAAAATGAATTTACAATATAATACAAAAATTTGTTTCGTAATAAACTGAGTACAAAAATAAAGTAGAGAGCTTGAAATAATCGCTTTTAGGGACAACGCGCCGTTGCTCAGCGTATTATATTTTTTAAAAAGTACAAAGGAAGCCATTAATATAATTAAATTCAGGAATCGATAACTCAAAAACGATATCACAATGATCTACAAACCTTATTAAAATCAAGCGTTTAAAAATTCCATTACCGTTGTTCCGTAATATGAAAATTTCATGTCCCGAATCGAAATTAATCGATCTTTAAAATGCGCCCGCGTATTTTACGGATATTGCAGTAATGGTATAATGTAGATCGCCTTTTTTAAATCGCCCTCTGGATCCTTGGTCAAAAAGTAGCCGTCCGTATTAATTTATTATTTTATTATCATGCCGTCCGTTTAGTATTCATTTTGCAACAGTTTACTTAAAGACCGTGTAATGGGGCCTTGTAATTATTGGCTTTTTGTTTAGCGTTTCAAATTAAAAGTTATGATGGTCATTGGGAAAGGACGAAGCGGACCTTTATTTTAAAATGACGACAGTGAAGGTCGCAAACCTTCTATGTCACGATCTGAAGAAGTACAAGAATTAAAAAAAGTATTTATATAATTAAAACAATAACCTTCCCACAGATAAAAAAAAAACAGATTGAAATTCTAAAAAATAAATTAAAAGCCTCATATACATGTTGATTGAAAAAAACAATAAAAAATGTCACTCACAAACATAAACAATAAACAATAAATGTGAGTCACTCTCCAAGCACAAGAGCTTAGTCTCTTTATTGGAGAGAACAGGGGAACTAATTTGAAGATTTTCAATAGTAGAAATGTCTACAAAATGAATAAATTATAAAAATATATTGTAACTCTGTTTAATATTTTTATGACATTTCTTCTTTTTCGAGGGTAACAACCAGAGTAATTATTGGTTTGCTTCATTCATAGTCAGTCTCCAACCGCCTCTATCCTCAGCTCGTCTCTTCAACTGTGCATGCATACCCACTACAGTGTATGTCAGAGATATTTGGTCCATGTAGTTTAAACGCGATCGTCCTCTGTAGTTTTGTAGTTTGTGCCTTCGCATATGCCCTCTGCAATCGTAAGAAGCAGGCCTGGGTGTCTTAAGTTATGGCTTATCCGTTTGGCTCGCTGCGCGCTGTTGTGTTACTTTATTCAGTAAGCATCTCGCCTCCCAAACGCTGCTTAATACCTCGTTGTTCCCTACATGTTCCGACCGATGAACTCCCAACATGTGCCTGTAGCACCACATCTTAAACGCCTTCAGCCACCTCCGTTCTGCCTGCCCGATAGTCGACGTTTCGCTTCGAAAAAAATCCAATGGTATTTCTATAAAAAAATATAAATTAATGAAATAATTAGCAGAGCCTCCAGAGGCATGTTTGCAGGTAGAAAAGAGAGAATGATGAAAAATACATTGTAGATAACAAGTCAATTTATATGATAATAATATGTTTTATATATCGCTCACTCCTTTAAAGAACGTCATAAATAAAAAATCGTCAATTTTCAGTTTTGCATGTTTTCGGAATGCCCAGAAAATGTACTTTATCTCAGCAAAAGAGGCGTATTTTTAACTTAATATTTACCCGCTACAGGGCAGAAAGTGTTGTTTTTGCATTTTAAAGAAAAGTTATTGTTTAATTAGTTTATTAAATATACTAAATATTTTTCAAATGGAGAAAAAACCTTCAGGTTTTACTTAAAATAATCTGTTGCACAGTAAAAAGTTCAATAAGTGGCTTGATATTTATTTTTAATACATTGCATTATATTTTTAAACTTTAAAAACGTTCTCCTGAAAAATCTAGTTTTTTGATTTATGACGTTCTTGAAAGGAGGGAGCGAAATGTCATTTGGAAGATTCATTGATACGTAAAAAAATCTTTCAACAATTTTTTTATTGGTATAATACAAATGAAAAAGTTGTTATTGAGATGAGGATAAAGAGCTTGGACATTATGAGGCGTTTGTCATGCCATTCGTTGGCTTTAATGATCACTATATACACAGTGTAACATGAACCCTTATTCCTTATGATTGACAACCATATGTATTATTCGAATTTCGAAAATTTGTATACATACTTCTTACTTCTTAGTAGAAAAACTTTACTTGTCTGTTCATGACAAATTTTGTTAACTTATTTATTTCAAGTATAGATGTCGCCGATAGAGTTACAACATATGTCACGTACAACTTTATTCTTGTAAATTTGAGTAATATGGTTGTCAATCGTAGGATATAATGGTGAACGTTTCACAGTAAATAATGTCATCACTTAAACCAGACAATGACACGCTGTAAGCTTTGTGAGTGACAAGACTTTTATATTATAATTTATAAAAAAAACTTCTTCATCTTATTAATAGCTCTCAAGTGTAGCGAATTCAGCATTTCTAACTAAATAAAATAAGGATTTAAATAAAAAAAAATAAAACACTTGCATGAACTTTTGAGTTTTTTTAGTATAAAGACTAGTTAAAAACAAAGATGTTCTCTTAACAGGTGAAAATAAAAATAAAATTCTGAATACGTCAGTTATTTTCGAAACTAGTCTTTAGATTAATAAACTCAAAAATTGATCTTAAATACAATTAAATCATTATGTAATTGCACAAAGTTAATACCAAATCACCAAAAATGGATAGGTACGTTTCAAAAATGTTGGAAATAACTTTGTTTTGTTGGTGATAATTTCTTACGTTCTTTGAATGATGAAGTATCAATCGCATACAGTTTATGATGATTAAGTCAATAAAAAACGTGATCATGATCCATTAATCCTAGTTTAACACCTATTCACGTTGAAATCGATGCTCGGTTTGATTATTGGGAACTCATTAGACATCCGATCTCGACCACGCCGAGTGGGAGAATCGCTCCAAATGGTAATTTCCGATCACCATACGGAACGTTACTTTCCTGATCATATAGCACAATTACTTCCATTCTGCTTACCTTAAATGGTTACGCTCACAAAATTTATTATCATTGTACTTTGTAAAAGAAAAAAAAACATATAAAGACCGTTTTTTGTATTTAAGTGAGCCGCCAGGGAATTTGAATTATTTAAAAAAGATCAACTACTTATTTCAACATGATATAATTTTTAATTTGTATATTGGGCGTCTAATTTGTAGAACTCCAGTTTAATTTTTAAATTCAACGTTAAAATCAAACACTGACTTTTTGAGTCTACCAAGTTATATTTTATTGTTAAAAAAAAAACAATTTTGTGACAACTGTTTCGCCTAGTTATGGAATTTTCAAACGAATGACATTCGTAAGCCCCTTAAGTGCCCAGACTTCCTTATTCTTCTTCATCTATGCTGAGATGTCAAAAATGATGCGAATGCCATAATTAAGCGAAACAATTGTCACGAAATTAATTTTTATGTGTTTTTACCAGTAAAATACAATTAAACAGGCTCTGAATGAAAGCACCGTATTACGAAATAAATGAGGTGTAAAAAGTTTGAGAAAACATAAATTAATCAGGAAAAGATTCTTTATTTTATAAGTGTAAACAATGCGCATTTAAGTATTGTATTTGAATTGGTGATTGAAATAAGGATATTAAAATAAGCGATATGAAAATATAAGGCACCAGTGTTTTATTTTAATATTGAATACATCAAATGAAATAATTTTGTCATTTTTGTGTGGAACTATTCGCAGAAGACGCTGTTCCTCAATCATTCGTCGTTTAATTTTTAAAGGTAGAAAATGAATTACTTATGTATAAGACCGATCGTCACATGTGGGATAGAGACCAGAGCAGACACAGCGAGAACCAAATTTCTACTAAGAACTTCAGAAATGAGGGCATTGAGGTGCATAACCGGAAACACGTTAAAAGACTGAATAAGAAACATGAAAATACGGAAAATGTGCAGTACGGAGGATAATAAAGTCTGATAGGGAAGAGAGCAAAGATAATTCTGGAATGTCCATATCAATAGAATACAAGAAAATAGACTGGCCCGAATTGCTCTTCAAGAAAACCCAGAAGAGAGAAAACCACCTGGAAGACCTCTGTTGCGGGTTCAGGTGGTGTAATATGAACAGTTTAAGATTACTAGTTTCATGATTTTAGTTTTTTTTATATTTAAATTGCAAGGAGTATCTATCGTACATCGTTTTGTCGCACATTCGTCTGAGAGATGGCATTTCGACTGCATTCAGCCTAATTTCATCCTGTTTTGAAGATTGAAAGCATTAACTTTGTGGATCATATTGATATATTATTTCGAGAAATCAAAATACTTTGTGTTTTGATCCACTCACATTTTTATCAACCAACTAGTTTCGGCAACAACCTGTTGCCCTCTTCAGGGTTTAATTAGTCATAAATTAATCCCTAAAGAGGGCAACAGGTTGTTGCCGAAACTAGTTGGTTAATAAAAATGTGAGTGAATCAAAATACAAAGTATTTTTTTTCTCGAAAAAATATAATTTTATCCTTCTTGTGCCAACTCCGTGCTTCACTTCAGTATATTAGGTTTGGAACCAGGATTCCGTTGTTTACTCCAGCCACGTCACAAGAGACGGATATCGAAACAGACAAATCCGAGGATGTACTCGTATACGAAGGAAGAAGAATGAGAAGGTTCTTATAAGGTAAAATATTTTTTTCTTTAATTCAAATTCTTTTGCATTTCACAATACATTATAATTTTACGCACATTTAAAAAAAAATTTTAATATAAAAAAGATCTTACAAAGGCACGGCCTGAGTGTGTTTGGATTATATTAAAGGTTATAATAAAGGGCGCTGGCAAGAACACAATAGATGTTATCAGAAATAAAATTAGATTAAAAGTGCTAATATAAACAACAAAGATTTGATTTGAACAGAAAACAAAAAATCAAGAAGAGTACATAGATCTGTTTTTTAATAAATGATTGAAGCAAAATTTTAAATCGAAATAAACTTACGTAATAAATGTCTAACATATAGTCTTTGTGGAATTAATTATACAGTTTTGGATTTAAGAAAAATGAATGTCTTTTCGCGAGTCTGGATTTGAAAAAAGAGATTTCTAGTATATTATTCATTTCTTTGGCTGGATCTATTAATATATTTAGGAAATAAATGTTAGCGTGTGAAAACATATTTTAGACACTGTTGGAAAAAGATTTCTTGTAGCTCCAAAAGTTCAGCTTCCTAAAATAATTAGTTGGATGGAAAAATTAAATTTATTAAAATTAAAGTGATTTGGATATTGATACTTGGTTGGGAGGCCCTGCGATGGCACATATTCGGAGTAGCCCGCGTGGGCAGCGGTCATTATGGTCCCGACGGAGGTGATAACTGTCGCTCCAGATCGTCCGTCACGCTGGGGTCGGGTTGTTCAACTTGCCTCATCTTGATTCAACTCCCTGGACCAGATACCAGCACTCAGAGTGACCTTTATTCTAGCCTGTAGACTCTAGACGCTCAGAAAATCAAAGCATACAACCTTTTGATATTTCGTTATTTTGATTTTCAAATTGTCCGCCTCCCTAGTGTAATGGTCAGCACGCTCGGCTACCGTTCTGGAGGTCCCGGGTTCGATTCCCAAGGGGGGTAAAATAAATACATTTTTTTTCACTGTAATGTTTATTCAATATTACCCTGGACTGGTACCTGAAGCGGAGGGCTGATCACCTTTCCTTCATGTGTAAACGATCAAGATAACACTGCGTTTGTATGATGCAGTGCCCTATGCACCATTGGGTGCGGATATGGGTTTTATTATTATTATTACTGATTTCCAAAGATTAATCAATGCCAATTAAATATTTAACTAACCTTTTCCTTCCGGTATTAAAATAAAACGCGCGTCCCAGTGTTGGGTAGTCAGTACACAATACAAAATTAGCGATTTTAAACTGGAAAAATACGGACATTACTTTATAGTCTGAGCATTTGCAAGGGTTACGATCTGTCGTACTTTATACTGTCTGATTTAGTTTTTACTTCATACATTAACTAATCTACCCATAATTGACAACCACAATACTCAAGTTTCAAAAGTTGTATTTAGGTTATGCTTCGATTGAAAAATAGTGAATGTTACACAGTGTGTAAAGTGATCGCTTAAACCAGCAATTGACAGATCTTAAACCCTGTAAATGCCCAGACATCCATATCCTTCTTCATCTATATTTGAGATATCAATAAACAAATCTTGATATTTATAAACTTCTAAATGCACCAATGTTTATATGAAGCAGTGCCCTATGCACCATTGGGGTGCGGATAAGGGTTTTATTATTTTTTTATTTTTTAAATGTACAAAATATAGAATTTGTGAGCAAAAAAATTGGAAACACAGAAAATATTGTGAATCAATTGTGTTAGTTATAAAAAAAAACATTTTTTTGAGTTTAAAAATCATAATTCCACAAAAAACATCTAAATTTAATATATTTGTATTAAACAAACTAAGTCGTATTTTTTAAATAATAAATATTTCAATTCAATGAAAGTGTGGTAGCCCTAATAACGTGTGTAATGTTAAATTAAAAAATAACGCATTACTCTTGCCTTTAGATTGTTTGAGTGAATTAGATGGCGCCTTATGGCACATACAAATTGAACGGAAAGTGGTAATAGTATTTTGCTTACATTTTTTTTAGATTCTTTAGATTTTTTAGATTAGAAAGTATGTTGTTATGGTAATATTGAGTGATTATAGACTTAACACTTACGATAAAAAAAATATAGAAGTAAAATATAGTCAATTCAATCAAGTAATAGTTTCCTCAAAAATGTATATATTATATAACTCTGTGTTCATTTTTTTGGACTAGGTTATAAGTTTTATTTTCATAAAAAAATTTGTAGACAAATAAAAATTTAAGTTCATCTGCCTCCGTAGTGTAATGGCCAGCACGCTCGGCTACCGTACTGGAGGTCCCGGGTTCGATTCCCAGAAGGGTAAAAAAAAATAAAAATGATTTTTTCACTCTAATATTGATTCAATATTACCCTGGACTGGTATCTGAAGCGGAGGGCTGATTACATTTCCTTCATGTTAATGACCAAGATAACACTGCGTTTATATGATGCAGTGCCCTATGCACCATTGGGGTGCGGATAGGGGTTTGAATGAAAAAAAAATTCCATCCTAATTTTTTTTATATAATTGTAATAATCGTATAGAAATTAAAAATTCTAAAACAATAAAAATTAGTTTAGTAGTATTGATGCTAAATACAACATTCTCAAATTCTTTAAGTAGTATAGATGATAAATACAACACAAGAATACCCTAATAGATTGCTACTACTACTACTACATATTCCTACCAACATCCAATAGTACTTCGAGGACTCCATCAAATTGATGCAATTTTAATTTGATTGTTTATAATGTGAAGGCAAGGTGAAGGCAGTCCTGCGCTTCAGATACCAGTCTAGTGTAATATTGAACAAATATTAGAGTAAAAAAAACATTATTTTGACCTCCTAGGAAACGAACCTGGAACTTTCAGTATGGCAACCAAATGTACTGATCGGTACACTATGGAGGCGGCTTAATGCATAGCTGTATTTTGATCATTTTTTTTATAAAACCTTAAATTTATTTTCTAATTTTAATTATTACGTTGTTTTTTCAAATGAGCAGTGTAGAGTTTATAATCTAGCTTAGAACGGAGTGTCTTTCTTTGTGAGCCAAATAATGATACTGCCCAAATAGTATCTATAACGCAATGGCAGCGCAATCTGTTGACCGTAACAGCAACACAAGGTAAACATTGCTCATTGCTGACAGTTTGCTTCTTGAAAATATCTGTCATTTTTATATTTTCCATTGCATTGTTGTTTCAAAGACTTTTTATCATTTTGTTTACTTCACAATCACTCTGAAATTAAAAATGTAAAAAAATAAGCGTTTTTCCTTTCCATTCTTTTTCGTTTAACCAACTTGAGCCACAGCAACGCGTGAACGGGTACAGCTATTCATAAATCAAAAAGTAAACACGTATAAATATTTGGAAAGTCCATCCAAAGGGACCGGTCGTATTATAAAATATTGAATCCTGTAAAATACACATTATCTTACACTATACTGCACACCGGTATAAGGAAAGATTACAGGGTTGGCAAAAGTCAATGTATTTTCTTTCCGGTATTTCCTGAATCGAAGCACGAGCCACAGTGTCCATATTAAAAAGTATTTTTGCGATTGGTGTTGAAAATAAAAATATGATAAACAGTAAATGAAAATGCTTTATGTGTATATACGTTTATGCATTTATATTTTTTTAACAGATTCAATATTTTCTTTTCGATAGAACAGAACTGTTGGGTAAGCGCTTAGTTACGAAACAGGCATCACGGGTTCGATTACTGCCAATCGCAAATGAATTCATGGACATGAATTTATGAAGTATTTATTGATTAATGTTTATTATTATTTTTTTGAGTTCTTTAATGTGGTATAGACATGTGGAGCGGATGGATAACGAGAGAATGACTAAGAAAATATATGTGGCGAATGTGAGTGAGAGAAACGAACGAGGACGGCCGAAAAAGACTTGGCACGATCATATCAATCAGAACCTCAAATTTGGTGGTGTCAAAAGTCTGCGTAATCGGAGGGCACGTATGACTAGATGTATGGATGTGAAGGAGGCGAGGAGTGTATGCCAAGACAGATGAGTGTGGCATTCCGTCCTCTCTGCCTACCCCTGTGGGAAAACGGCGTGATGGTAGTAGTAGCAGTAGAAGTTTATTTTAAATTGTAGTTTATATTTAATTTAATTTTTCTTTACTATTTAGCCCGCGGAAAAGGTTCTTAGATAGAGATTCTAAAGATTTGTTGAGTTCAATAAACTGAACATTTCCTACATAAATGTAGGAAATGCACTCTGTTTTTATAAAAATATTTACAATATGTCTTTCACTTAAAATACCTATTAAAAAGCCATGTAAACCCTATTCCAGAGTAATTTTTTGATAATCTCTTGAAAAAAATTACATTGCACGACCAGGTATTTTGCTGAAATTCCGTTTAAAGTATATACAATTATTTCGTGATTGTAGGCTTTTTATAATCAATTCAACACATTGTAAAATGGCCCGATACGTATTTGGTTGGGAAAGAACTTTAATTTTATAGTAGAAATAAATGTTTTTTACTGTATTATACTTTGAAATTTTTTTTTCTCAAAATATCTTAATATTTTAATTTTTAAATAACGAGGTAAAATATTAAAAAAAAAATTAACACAACTATTTTCAAGCACTGTATCTATATTTGTATTGTATTTTTTATTATTATTTTGTTGTAAGATGCACCACATCTTCACTTGCATAGTTTTTTATGCCTCGTTTTTTATTTACTAGTTTTTTATACATCGTAGATATCTTTTCCATAATATTTTTTTGTTGGGAGAGAAAGCTTTATTCTTCTACTTTACCGAAAATTTTACGAAAATATCGACAATTTCCAGGAAGCCAGTGAAAAGCATGGCCAATGTGGATTACTTTTTTGGTTCGGTAGAATGCATTTTCGATTATCAAGGTATTATCAATTGATGCGGTCTGAATATAAATGCACAGATTTATGATGGATGATGTATTTCAATGAAATGAAAACGGGAGAATATACATTAATACACATCTGCAATGGATGTATATTATATTGTAATACAAGTAAACATGAAATTAATTATGGCTGAATTGATTGATAAAACAAAATAGGTAATTGAAAAAAGAATATTGCGAAACTTTAAATCAGTTCTTTACTTATTTTATGGGCTTCTCCAGTAAAATTACTTATTTCATTACTTGGTTCGGAAGAAGTTTTATGGTAATTAATCCATTTAATATTCAATTTTACTCGGTTAATATGAGGTTTAATGGAAAAGCGCTAGTAAGCAAGTAAAAAAGAAATTAAAAAGAATTTTTTTAATTGATTGATTTGTCACTCTGTGGTAACATCTTAACAATTTTAATTTAAGTTTTACTAGGTAAATATCACTATTTCTTAAAAATACGACGTTTTTTGTCACCATAGAGTTTTAAAAAAAGTGGTTTTCACCTAGTAAAATTAAAATTAAAAATAGTAATTCGCGTTAACTAAATTACGTGAATGGGTAAAAAATAAATAAAATATTTTTTTTTAGATTTTGTTGTGATATCAAACAATTTTTTCATAGTGAGTAAAAATATATTTTAATGAATGGAAATTATATTTACGAGTACCTCTGTATCTTTACACTTTTATGAAATACAAATCAATGATACATCAATGATATATAATGAGAAAATTTTTGTATCCACTGTACTTCTTGTGTATACAAAGAGTTAACTTCAACTTAATCAAATTATTTACATTGGTAATCCAGGCACGATTTCACATATAGTACATATTCACGAAAAATGTTTCAATATCTTTAGATCGAGGGTAATGTATCCAGTACCCAGTAATGTCGATTTGTGGGAAGCATCGCGCAGACTTATGACTACCCATCACTTTTATTGAGAACATGTTGTTCTCTCGTCCACGGGTATAATTTAGAGTTAATCAAGACTCTCCCAAACAACATTGTGTTCGTTTACAGGACATAAAGAACATGATAGGTTTCGGGGTAATAAATACCATTAAATTGGTTGTTTCGAGACAGGTAAAAATAAATAAAACGATTGCTTTAACCTCAAACAAGCAAATATACATAAAAATATATATGGACGAGTATTATTAATAATCAAAGTGTCGGTAAGGATTCTTCTAGGAAAATATCTGATGCACATTTATTTACGAAAATATAAAAATACATTTTTTTAAATAGCTGTTTCAATGGTATGTTTGTTTGCATTAGTTTTTAATACAGTATTGACAATTGAAAGTGCGTAAGTAGGGGATAACTTCCATGAAAATATTTTTTTTATCAAATTGCTGTAAATACAAAATCAATGCACTGTTTAAAAAACAAAAAATGAAATTTCGTTGAATATTTATTCCTTCTATAATTCCTAAAGTGAATTTTGAATTCTCTTGTTAGATTCGAAGTTATGGACAATTTTACGAAAAATGAAAAACGTCCACTTCAAGGAATAGTGTACTATGAAGAGAACACTGGTTCCCATGAAGAGAACTAGCACAAACGTTAATCGTAATGTGGAATTATATTTGTCTATCTCTACTTAATTTGACAGGTTCTGGAAATAAGATACAATTTAATGAAAATACGACTACATATATATAAGGAAAAGTTATAAATGAAAATTAATAAAATCATGTTACATACATTGATAAACAAGAATACAAAAATATGCATATGGTTTTAGAAACATGGTCAACACAAACATTTTTACGATTACCTATATTTCGTTCATATTCGAAATTTTTACGGCTTCTTGTGCCTGCTTTGATCGTTTAATTTTTACTTTAATACTTTCCACAATAATGTTGTTGCTCTACCTGTCGCCTTAGCTACACTGCGAATGCTTTCCTTTTGTACGATGACGGTGAAAATCTATGGACAATCTGTAAGAATCGGCTCTCCAAAATTGATTTCACGACAAAAGCTCATTTTGTCCAAAATTCAGGTATGGTTTCGAGACAAAAAAATGGCATTCACGTGCCAAAACCTTATAGAATAGATGCCAAGAAGAGTAAAATTTTTGAGCCCAAATAAGACGATATTAAATATTTATTTGTTGTATTACTAATAAACAAAAGATTATACAAAACTTTTTACCAAAATAAAATAATTTTTGTTTGTTTAAATTAATCTGTTCGATACTGTAAATGTATTATTATTAGTTTATAAATGAATTATTCAGCTCTCGGTTTTAATGGTAATTAATCGATATATCGATCATGTTCGTCTTAAATGAATTCTTTTGCCTTCGTTAAAATGAAAATCATTCGCTAAAAATTCCAACATCATACCATATCTAATTCAGTGAGTTGATTGAATAAAAAATATCTATCTATCCGTAAGATGTTCGCGGAGAAAAAAATAGGGTAACGGTGCCAATTAACGTCATATTTTTGGAGAGTTAGTGAAATAATGCAAGGAAAATCAAAACCAAAAGGATTTTTTTTCAAGGGTTATTACTAATAGAATTTCTTTTAAGTTAATATGTACAAAATGGTAAGTATATGTTTTTAGTTTTTAGTTTTTTTATACAGTGATATTCATAAACTTACACAGGTTATTCATTTCATTTGACATTTATCTGTGTACTATGATTTCATGAAAAACAGTTTTTCATTTTTAAATACTATTTTTTTTAAGTATATAAAAGCCATATGAATGCACTCTTAAGTTCGAGGAAAATTTGGTAAAAAAGAACGATATTAAATTGAAAAAATAAAAAAATAACAAGAAAACATTTGAATGAGAGTAGGTGTTAAGGTAAAATAAAAAAATGAAACAAAACTTTGAAACAAATATGTATCTAATGAAATAAATAAATAATAAAATAAAATAAAATAATTGACCTATTATATTCCTGGACTTCATCATAATTCAGCTATGAATGGGAAAATAAATATTTGTGATGAAAGGGCCTACTTATTATTTTTTGGACGTCTATTTGGACTTGACCTCGAGCTTGGTAGCCAAAAAGGTAACTTATATACATATACTAAAAATAAAAAAATCTTATCACTAACTTTTTTGATCATAAATAAAACAATATGTTCTTTATTTTTCTATTGTCAATGTGAAAAATATTGTTGTAAATACACTTTTTTTTATGTCGTATAAGAAGATTTGCTAGAAACATGACATTGCAACATAATGCGCACCTTAAAAAAGTTTTTTTTTTTATGTTATGCATATCGGGCTGGTGTGCAGGAATAATTACTCCGCCCGCGGTCGGGACACTAATCAAACATCAAAGTTCATATTTTTTCTCTTCAAACTGTTATCCGCACCGGATGATGCATAGGCACCGTATTATATAAACGCAGCGTTATCTTGATCGTCAACACATGAAGGAAAGGTGATCAGCCCCCCGCTTCAGGTACCAGTCCAGAGTAATATTGAATAAATATTACAGTGAAAAAATCACTTATATTTATTTGACCCACCCCTGGGAATCGAACCCGGGACCTCCAGTACTGTAGCCGAGCGTGCTGACCATTACACTACGGAGGCGCACATCGTTACATTTACTTTAGGATTTTTCCACACATGTGTCGCTTAATGGGACCCATACCGTCATATTATACATCGAGTAACCATCTACCCGGTTGCATATCATCTTATATTGCATTTTAATTACGCAACAAACGGAAGCAACACAGTGGGTAAACGAGTAGAGCTATACACAACAATAAGGCGAGACTACCGCCTTTGATTACTATTACTTATTATTTAATTCATCAGCAAACATGATTGAAATCCACATCCAACGCGAGATTAATGATGGAAATAAATCAAAGTTTTTACACGCAACGGCCTGACACACTTGTAATACGGTTTCCTTGCTGACCGCTCGTTCAAGTCCCAGGCGGCGGTTCTAGCCCGTGTAATGTGCTTTTTGCGAGCCGATTGTGACCAGCAGGGGCGAATTGAGATAATGGACCATCCAAATGGGTCCATTGTAATTATGGTCCAAATAATTGTAATATTGGTTTATATTTTAAATTTTATATTTTGGCATGTGTTTGTTTTGTTCATGATTTTTTTAGCTTTCTTATTTGTGTTTTAGACTTGTTAACCTTTATCCCATGTCCTAAAATGTGTAATGGAAATGACTCATCGGGAATATTTTGTACGTATATAATATGTTATGAAAATACACAAATAAAATATGAATGAAAAAAACCTAAAAATACAATGCAATAAAACATTAAATTCAAATTAAAATACCAAAAAAACGCATTTTTGTTATTGATATGATTTCTTGCATAAATTCTGAAATACCTACCCAAAACCCTTTATTATTAAAGATAAGGTAATTTGTTACTATTTATACATTCATAAGTAACTAACTTACCATCATGCCACTTCCCACAGGGGTAGGCGAAGAGAATAGAAGGCCACACCAATTAAAAACCAAAAATGTGTAAGTGTTCGTAAATGGATTGTATTAATTTAATGTACATCCTAATTTAAGGAAAATAAAAAAATTCTCAAATTACATAATTTACTCACTCTACCATCACATAAATTATTGAAATGAAAAAAAATATATATAAAAAACTGCATACTAAAATATTCTACAATATTAAAACTGCACATCAAAACCAGAATGCCATTTTTTTCTTCCAATTATATTTTTAAGTTTAGATCTCTTATTTTAAATTATCCCAATAAAAATCTTAATTTTTAATTATAATATACCAGTTCAACTCGTTGCATTGAAGATATTTGCATTATGTATGAGTATATGCACATATCCCTTTTTAACATGATATTAATCACGTTATCATTTGTTTAACCTGACATTGATTTCAATTCGCTTGAGGGAGGAGCTGTAAATACAAATGAGGCAATTATACACGCGTTTAATGCAAAATATAAAAGTACATACTCGTATATCTACGTGTATACTCCCTTGCAAATGAGGTGCTCCAATTATGAATTGTGAGATATACACAAGTCAATTGAATGAGAATGTACATAAACTTAAGCTGCACTTAAATACCCTTAAATATATTTATATTTTTGATATATATTTAAAGATTTAAATCACATTTTGTGCTATCGGTTGGTGATATCATAATATTAAGGATTCCGTATTTTGTACATACTCTCTTGCAAATGAAGTGCTCCAATTGTGAAATGTGAGATATACACAAGTCGATTAAATGAGAATGTACATAAACTTAAGCTGCACTTAAATACCCTTAAATATATTTATATTTTTGATATATATTTAAAGATTTAAATCACATTTTGTGCTATCGGTTGGTGTTATCATAATATTAAGGACTGCGTATTTTGTGCATACTCTCTTGCAAATGAGGTGCTCCAATTGTGAATTGTGAGATATACACAATTCGATTGAATGAGAATGTACATAAACTTAAGCTGCACTTAAATACACTTAAATATATTTATATTTATGGTATATATTTAAAGATTTCAATCATATTTTGTGCTATCGGTTGGTGATATCATAATATTAAGGACTGCGTATTTTGTGCATACTCTCTTGCAAATGAGGTGCTCCAATTGTGAATTGTGAGATATACACAAGTCGATTGAAAACAACAAAAATAACAAATAAAACCAAAACAACAAAAAAAAACATACAAAAAAACAAACAAAAAAAAAAACAAAAAATCTATACGTATATCTATTTCGGTTGGTGATATCATAATATTAAGGAATGCGTATTTTGTGCATACTCTCTTGCAAATGAGGTGCTCCAATTGTGAATTGTGAGATATACTGTTTCGGCCAAAATTTGTGTATTTTACAGAATAATTATGTATTAAAAATAGTATTAATAAATGTACGCGAGAAGAACAAAGAGACGCAGTTCAGTAAGTTTTAAATGTTACAAATACTGTCCCCACCCCATGCAACGCCTTTAAAATAGTATTTAAGGGGTGGCGGACAAATATTTGTGTGCTCAGATTAAATAAGATTCGAAACGTGTATACGCCGCGCTCGCTCTGTTTTTATATTGGTGTCGCTTTGTTCTTCTCGCCCGTTGTGTTTTGTAATTTTCGATGTATTGGTGTAATTTTGTTATTTCACACTTATAACTTTGTGATTTTTTAATAAATAAATGATTATCTTCATTTGCGCGTTTCCGTCTTCCCAATGAAAAGTGTTCCGGTACCGTTAGCAGTAACAAATTGGTCCTTCGAGCCGGATCTGGAACACTATGGAAGCCAATCGAACTCCAACTCCTTCACTGACCACCAGCACAAGTGGGAGTACGAGATCCAGGAAGGCGCTACTGGAACAATCTGCATCTCAAATGAGGGTGACCAGGCAGAGAGCAAGACTCGCAAAAGAAAGGGCGGATGCTGACAAGTCGCAACTACCGTCAGAAAAGGCACGACTGGCGGCAGAAGAAAAGGCATTGGAAGCGGAAGAACTTCACTGTCAACTTTTGATGAAAGTGTCATCAAGAACATTTGAACGATCTGCCCTGCATCAAATTTCACAACGGGCGGATCTGTGCAGCTCAGGTCAGTCCCCGCCGCAGTCTGTGCAACCTTCGCCGCTGACATCTGTGAACCATCTACTGCTGCCGTCTGAGTACCCGCTGCTGCCAGCGAGTGGGCAGCAACTTGTGGCACCACCAATGGGGCGGAAAACAGTTCCGCTGCCTTCGCCGCCGCTAGGGCGGCAACCTGTGCTGTCACCGAGTGGGCAGCAACTTGTGGCGCCACAAATGGAGCGGGATCTTATCCCGCTGCCTTCGCCGCCACTAGGGCGGCAACCTGTGCTGTCACCGAGTGGACAGCAACTTGTGGTGCCACCAATGGAGCGGGAACCTGTCCCGCTGCCTTCGCCGCCGCTAGGGCGGCAACCTGTGCTGTCTGAATACTATGTGCTGCCAGCAAGTGGGCAGCAACTTGTGCCGCCTGATCTGGGGCGGAAATTTATAATGCCGCCCTCCTGGCCGCAACCTGTATTGCCGTCCTTGGGACCGCAATGTGTTAAGCTGACCTCGGGGCCACCCTCGAGGAAGAAATGTGTAATGCCGTCATCTGGGCCGCAAAGTGTAATGCCCCCATCGGGGGCGCAATGTGTGATTCAGCCCTCGGGGGAGCAATGTTTAATGCCGCCCTCGGGGGATCAACGTGTAATGCAGCCACCGCTGGGGCGGAAATTTATAATGCCGCCCGCCTGGCCGCAATCTGTATTGCCGTCCTTGGGGCCGCAATGTGTTAAGCTGACCTCGGGGCCGCATTTTGTAATGCCGCCCTCGGGGGAGCAATGTGTAGTGCCGTCATCGGGGCCGCAAAGTGTAATGCCCCCATCGGGGGCGCAATGTGTAATTCAGCCCTCGGGGGAGCAGTGTTTATTGCCGCCCTCGGGGGAGCAATGTTTAAAGCCGCCACCGCTTGGGCGGAAATTTATAATGCCGCCCTCCTGGCCGCAACCTGTATTGCCGTCCTTGGGACCGCAATGTGTAATGCCGACCTCGGAGCCGCATTTTGTAATGCCGCCCTCGGGGGATAAATGTGTAAGGCCGCCCATGGAGCCGCAACCTTTGCTGCCACTGAATGGGCAGAAAAATGTGCCACCGCCTTCGCCTCCGTTTGGGAAGGAAACTGTGCCGCCACCGCTGGGGCGGAGATTTATAATGCCGCCGATGGAGCGACAAGCTGTGCCGCTGCCGTCATCCGGGCAGCCACTAGAAGCGCTGACCGTGTTTACTCTTATAAAATTTGATCGACTAAGTAAAGTCATATTAGTAATGTTACATTTGTTAATCGGTATAAAATTTGTTTTAAAATCATATTATAGAATTACAAAACTGTGCGAAATATAGATGACTGTAAATGATATCGATTAGTTACTCAGCGCGCCATTAACCTCATTGAAATATGGGAAAGGATACTTAAGTAGGTAAAAATTCCACTCGGCAAAGTATTATACCAATAAATACCTTCATAAATTTCCTTAAAGTAAAAGCAAAGTTTTTTTTTTATTTTTTTATCCTGAATTGTATTTCAATAATATTTTAAAATAATATAGAGATAAGAAAAAAGGTCTAAATTTAAGAGTGTGATGACGATTTATGTTGACTTAAAACAAATAACAGATCCCTTAAAGCAAGGGTGGCCAACTCGCGGCCCGCGGTCATGTAAGACGAATGTATTTTTTGTATGATCGGGTTCATCGGAATGTATTTTAAATCGTGTTTGGGTTATCAAGACCAATCAAGTTTTTGTAATTACATAAAATCCATATATGTAACGGTGAAACGAAACTCAAATCTCGCACTGAGTAGTCATTAATAAAATTGGTTTTGTCTAAAAATAGAATTGGTAATATTGTTTGATTATGTGTCTTTATTAATAATTTTGATTGTTAAAATTGATTACAATGTTTATGCTTAACAGATATATTTTGTTGGTTCAATGTGTATGTTCATTTTACATCTGGCCATCAACTTGGGTTGACGAGGCCTGCATTTAGTTAAATAGGGCGAAATGGGTTTCGTTTGTAATTCTATGAATCGAGGAGATAACGTGTCATGTGACACGTGGCGCGTCAAATAACACTGGACCTATAATTCAAGTGAAGTATGTTTTCTTTAGCCCTAAAAAGGGCGACGTCAGCCATGAAAACGTCAGAATTGGCGACGAAATTTAAAACGTCTCGATATATCCATCAGTATTAGTATAATTTACGACTTTTGTTTATCCACATATTTAGCTCTAGAAACAAGTATTCGGAGAAAAGAGCCTCCCTGAAGTTGATTTATCGTGTATACGGACCCTTATTTGTGAAGGAAGGCATTATTTAAAAAATTTTGTTAATGATAATGTGATTTCTATTTTTTGTGTTATCTGTCACTTACATATTTTGAAATGTTTATTGATGACACTCGAGTGAATTTCAGTAAGGGAACCGTTTGGTGAAACCGATTGGTTTCACGGAGGGGAGTGTTTCGGCCAAAATTTGTGTATTTTACAGAATAATTATGTATTAAAAATAGTATTAATAAATGTACGCGAGAAGAACAAAGAGACGCAGTTCAGTAAGTTTTAAATGTTACAAATACTGTCCCCACCCCATGCAACGCCTTTAAAATAGTATTTAAGGGGTGGCGGACAAATATTTGTGTGCTCAGATTAAATAAGATTCGAAACGTGTATACGCCGCGCTCGCTCTGTTTTTATATTGGTGTCGCTTTGTTCTTCTCGCCCGTTGTGTTTTGTAATTTTCGATGTATTGGTGTAATTTTGTTATTTCACACTTATAACTTTGTGATTTTTTAATAAATAAATGATTATCTTCATTTGCGCGTTTCCGTCTTCCCAATGAAAAGTGTTCCGGTACCGTTAGCAGTAACATATACAGAAGTCGATTGAATGAGAATGTACATAAACTTTAGCAGCACTTAAATACCCTTAAATATATTTATATTTTTGATATATATTTAAAGATTTCAATCACGTTTTGTGCTATCGGTTGGTGATATCATAATATTAAGGAATGCGTATTTTGTGCATACTCTCTTGCAAATGAGGTGCTCCAATTGTGAATTGTGAGATATACACAAGTCGATTGAATGAGAATGTACATAAACTTTAGCAGCACTTAAATACCCTTTAATATATTTATTTTTTGATATATATTTTAAAGATTTTAATCATATTTTGTGCTATCGGTTGGTGATATCATAAAATTAAGGATTGTGTATTTTGTGTATTTTGTGTATTTTCCGTTTAAGACTTCTCTATATAAAATTTAAAAAAAGCGTTTGTCAATCATTTACGCTATTACAATTGTCTTTTAGTTTCAAAACCCTTTTAAATGCTTTTGATCCATTCAATGTGATATATAGCTTGGTACTTTAAGATTTTTTCCATATTGCAATGACAAGAGTAATAATTTTTAGATGTGCAATAAAAATAGTACCGAAAGCGAATACAGTAATCCTGGTCATATTTAACCTTGTAATGAAAAATCCATAAAAATAATGTTTTAATGACAATTTTCACGTCCTGTATCCTACCCTTATCAAGTTAAAAGTATCATTTATCTAGTAAATTACTGTCGCATAGTATATGGAATTTTGTTATTAGTACCTACTTGTTTTGTAATATTCGTAAATGTGTAAAACTTGAAATAACTGATCTATTTATTTCCCAAATAAATAAAAATTGAATGAAAAAACTACACATTTGAAAAAATACATCCAACGAAACACAGAAATAAATATGTAATAATAAGAACTTAATATAGATATACCTGAATAATGCTCATTGAGAAATAACAGATATTATCTTGAAATCCGATTTACTTGGTGTATATATAAGAATATAAAAATATGACCTAAGTCCATTTGATATTTTTGACACTCCTTAATGCGTTCTTTTCTCTGTACAAATATCTGGAACGACACTTATAAGGAGTTGGCGTGGGTTAATATATGGTATAATAGTATCACGAAAATGAATCATAGCACCGCGCCCAATACTGAACAATTGCCCGGGATTTGATATTGTACGTCTTCTTAGCAATAATATGGACCGGCTATAAGTACCTACTTGAGGCGCTATAATCATTTTCTAGGTAACAACTGCTCGTATTAAGTATTCGCTCCATTAGTCACAATCTGCAAGATAATTTATATGAATTTGTATCGTGTGAACAAACCGACGGAATAGCCCTCCTCGAAGTGTGTCCACAGAGTTTAAATGGAGAGATATTTTTATATTTTATTTTTTGACATCTCATCAAAGATGATGAAGAATATGGAAGACTAAAGTCATAGGCTGGTTTAAGTAATCACTTTACACACGTGTAACATTCACCAATTCTACCCATTATTGACAACCACACCACTCAAATTCTTGGAAGTTCTATATATATGAACCAATTTAGAAACCTTGTTCTTGAATCACTAGAACTTCACTAGAGACATCTATTGGTAATATCTACAAATAAAAGAGTTTCTGCTCAATAAAAAGCTTCTTTTCATCTTACAATATGAGAAATAATTTCTTCACTCATTTTAATCACATGCCCAAACCATCTAAACACACCTTTCTTAATTTCGTCGATAATGCTTATCTAGGCCTTGCATTTTTTCTTACATCACCGTTGTAACATCTATCATACGTCGTTTTTACCACATTTTTTGTCTTTTTCAGCACCCTTCGGTATAAACATAAATAATAAAATAAGTTCCAAAAAATTACAAATGTAGTTGTTATTTTATTATATAGAATACAGTTCCACCAAAAAATGACAGGACAAAAGTCAAATCTACTGTTCAGCCAACTTTCATGTATCTTTTGACAACTCCGTGCTTTACTTCCATACATTATAAATATATTTTTACAACATTTTGTGTGTGTCCAAATACTTGTTCACAAAATCTGGATTATCTCCAATTACAGAAGTTATTTTCATATTATTTTTTGACATTTCATCAAAGATGAAGAAGAATATATATTGAAATTAAAATGTTGTACATAAATTATCTGGTCAAATTATAAGCTTAAATAATGAAAATTAAAATGGTATTTTCTGGCGTTTCTCATGTGTGTGATTATAATCCAGGATTGGGACCTCACATACTAAAATAAAAGTTTCTGATGTGTAAAGTGATTACCTAAACCAGCCTATGATGGTCCTCTGCCCCGTAAATGCCCAGACTTCCATATTCTTCTTCATCTTTGATGAGATGTCAAAAAATAATATAAATATATTTTGGTTCTCTTTAATTGACGTTCCTCTTTATTGAACTCCGCGTGGGCAACAGCCTACAAATAACAACTGGAACGGAATATTTAATCGTACTCTGATTGTTCTTGGGTCATTATCGCATTAGAACTGTACTAAAGACGAGCTTGATTGAAATAAGTCGAGTCTGGAGGCTGTTTTAGGCAGTAGGTACACTCAAATTATTCTCCACATGGGCACTTATCTCACATGCTGTAAAAAATCAATGTAAACAGTTGTTACACGTCAGAAGAATTCTCATAAATCTCATAAGAAAATTATTATTAAAGAATTGTGATTGGTCTCATTATTATAGATTAGTTTTGCCTTAAATGACAAATTGCCATAGGAGTACCTATTTATATTCTCATATTGTAATATTTGCTTGACATGGCCTAGGTGACGTTGTAAATGATAGAAGGACCTACAAACTGAGGACGAGGAGAGCTGATCCCAACAGTCTACAAAGACGATAAGTTAGGATGGAGTCAGAAAGAAGATTGAAGAATTTTATGTGATTATTTTCTAGAACTGAATATTTTTGTTTTAGAATGTTACATTTTGTGAACCTATAGTTTATGGATAAACTTAATATATTATTCTTTTTTGTATACATTGTGTAGCTTGTGATAGAGTATTTATTTTTAAATCTTATAAAAATAAATCTGGCGGATTTTGAATGTAGGTGACACAATTGTACTTTCGTTGATAAATAAAATCATAAAATAAGAAAAGCGTAACTATTTAGAGTTCATAAACACTATTAAAGCATACGTAGTACCCCCTTAGCTGTCCGAAGCTCCTAAAAGCACCATTAAAGGTTAAATAAATTCGAATGATGGCTGTCATTTACTTCAATACCTGAACTTTGTTTTGCATTCTAAGTAATGCTGAATGTCTACAAATGTGTGTGGATGGTAATGATCACCCAGTATTTATGGCAATGGTCAGTACTTATATTAAGAGGAGAGTTTCCTTATTTGACAGCATTTCTCTAATATCGATCCCAAATAAAAAAAAAAAAACTTGATAAATGTTACTCGAAACGAAAAGGTGACATGTCGAATAAATTTAAAAACTTTAATGAAAAAAATGATAATTTAAAAAAAAATTAACCACTTAATGAGTTTTATTTTTATACACAACTTGTTTCGAAAATATACAGATGTTTTCATCTCCACGTGAAAATATTTGGGAGTATATATAGGGTTGATAGAGTATAAAAATAAAACTCATTAAGTGGTTTATTACAAGTGATTAAAAAAAATAATAATCAACATGTCATTTCACAAAGTAAATGCCAAATCAATAAATAAAAAAAGCATTATTAATTTTTTTTATGACAGAAAAACCTATAGTGTTACAAATTTTATTAAAATGTGGAAAAATAAACGAATAAATTGAATACCTTTTTCATAAAAAATTATTCGTTTTATACATTTTTGCAAATAAAATAACAAAATGCTCGATTACTTCAAACAAAAACCTTGATATTTTTTCTTTAAGAACCAGAGGATAACAACTATCTTATTTTTTCCCTGATGTCCATGTTAAAAGAGAATCATTGTTCATTGCTACCATCGTTGTTTAAAAAATGGTGCATAAAATCCATTTGGTACTGAAATAAAACATAAAATGTATAATATAAAAATATTTTTTTTTGCGTTGAATATGAAAAAAAGGTAACAGATATTTATTTGCAAATATTTATAATATTTTTTATATTTTCCTTCCCCATAAGCGACAACCGGCGACACCGTGTTCTTTCATACAAACTGGACCAATTTCGCTTATTCAAGTGATGTTTAAATTCTTTATAATATGAATGGGCATTTTGGAACAAAGATATTCCCGCATCACTTTTGTATGCTGGGATCTTAAGAACTCGAAAACGTTCTGTGAATTTTACATTCTGTCTGAATACAGATGCAATGAAATAATTATTTAAATGCCGTCTGTAGACATAATCGAGGGATTAATGTAATATTCCGAGTAGAAGGTGCTTAAATCATATTTCCCTTCAAACCTTTGGAAGCTACAAGCAATTAAGCTTCTCGAGTACGCCGACTATACTCGACATTTTCATTCCCCCGTAATATACTTTATTGAATGTAAAAGGAACCTACGGGGCTTGAATTGAAATCTTCTTGGGTAAAACAATGAACGTTACTTTTATAAGGTATCAAATCAAATTGATAATTGAACGACCTATTTCAAATATATCCATCTTCATTATCCTTTTATAAATAGCTTTTTATACATTCAAATGCTCATTATTTAATGAATTAATGGATGATGGAAGCAGTTGGAGCAGCTTTATTAATTGATATTCAAAGTTCTTTCGATCATTGAGTTTGCTTGATTTAGTGACAGAAATCGATGCAGTAATTTTTAATCGACCATTTTATTGCTTTAATTTCCATCTGTTTGATCTCACCTGTTACGTTGAATATAATACGTTAGAATTTTGAATATAATAGTTATGAATTCCATTAGATAAACAATGAATAATAAAAAGACACTGCAATAGGAAGAAAAAAATACTTGCGTCTTTTATAATAGTTGTTGTAAAAGAAAAGTTAATAAGTCAAGCCTAAAAGATTTAGAAAAAACTCGTTTTTCAAAATCTATTTATTTTTCAAATTATTGAGATAGTAAGTATTCTGTTAGAAACCCAGCTATTATGGAGTCCTATGGATGTCTATTTAAACCATTTTTTGAACAAAACATTTATTGTTTTTCCCGAGGAGTCTTAAATCGAGAGCAATCCATAATTTGAACTCGATGACAAAATTGATAATAATACCGCCGTTTTAGAGCGCCTTCAGGGGTTTAATATGATATATCAAGGTATCCGTAGCTTTTAATGTGGCTAATTGGATAAGTTTACTATAAAGGAATTTTGATGAGTACACGTCCATCTGACTCCCAAGGCGCTTACCATAATATTTAGTTTAGTGTTAGATCGAGGCGCTTGAAAGGGAATTTCACAATTTTCCTTGAGTATGGTGACTCAAATCAATATTAGAATAAACCTTCAAGGCAAAATTTCGTACGCAATGTAAAATAATAAATAATATTCATAAAATTAAAATGAATAAAAAAACAATATATAGTTGGTTTAATTACTGCCTGCACGAAGAATTGAACGTGGATCTTTCTGATATCCGATGGGTTATTCTATACACTTAGTCTGCTCACTACCGGCAGTATGCTACCGCAAACGTTAAATTAATGACGTAATTAATCAATTTCAAGATGATAAATGCGAATATTAATATTACTATTTGTTACAATAATCATACTATTATTGGAGGGGTGTACTCTAGGTAATATCCATGGCGTTTTCTTATTTTTTATTATTGACTTTTTCATGAACGGAAATTTCATAAAAGAAAATATATTATGAAAGCATATTATGTAGTTTTGAAAGTTAAATCTGGAAAAACTAACATCGTATGGCAAACAAAAAGAGAAAAAATGTTTTGAAATATGTAGATGTTAAAGATAGTGGGATTGTTGCTGAAGTTAGTGAAAATTATATAAAATTAATATGCTTAAAAAATGTTAAAAAGGATCTAGTGATATAAATTATCATTGACCAAATATTTATTATTATCAAACAATTATAATCATAAAAATATGGTTTTATATTCAATAAATTTATCGTCATGAAAAATTGCTGATTTAGTATTCCTATATAAAACATAAAGTCTTCTCATATACTGCTCTAATCTAATTGAAAAAATCACATCAAGAAAAACGTACTAAAATCCAACTTTTCATTGTGAAAAACGTAAGAAAAAGCACTGATTAATTTCAATAGAACACAAAACAGGGTAAAGGGTACAGTAATAGAACATGTTTATTGGTTTATTATTTTAGAAATTTTTTCCATACTTCGAAGATGTTTTTAGTTTTTATTTTGTTTTCCTTTTCCAATTTCTCAATGTTTATCACCAATTTTGAATTCTCGCTTAGCCAATTTTCAATATTAAAGCGCAATAGGCGTATATAAATGCTTAACAAATAAATATATTAAATTAAATATTCACTTTGTAATATTCTCGATTTCAAACAATTTAATAATCTGACTGCAGAAGAGTTTACGACGGTTATTTCACCAGCTTAAATATTATGATAATCCAAACACTGAACTGAGAGAAATACAAACTAACACAGTTTTATGCAAATCTATTGCCAATGCATATTCATTAATAATAACACGATCAAACGTAATTTAACTAGACTCAACCCGTTTAATAAAGTGCAACATCCGTTTCAAATTAGGCAAACGGAGCGGAGATTAGCGATGTTTGTAGTCGCGCAGTGTTTGCGTATGGCAGCCAAGGAGCGTGCAGAAAATAAAGTAGTGCTCTTGTGTATAAATCAAGCATTCTGTCGGGAAGCTGCCTCACGTCAGGTGAATCAGACGCTCGTCGCCTCGAGCTTTATTTCTCTCCTAACTATGATATTCAACGCGTATCTCCCGGTAGACCAGCTGTCATTACCACAATAAATAATACGCCATTCACTTTAGAAAACCATATTGAATATGTTTCATATGAGAATAAAATTATCCATTCCAAATATAACATAAGTTTACTGATATAATAATAATAATATTCAGGACATTCGGCTACAG